>NC_056574.1:12856670-12865317 GCF_018340385.1 Cyprinus carpio | reverse complement strand
GAATTGAATTTTAGATATATATGCCCGAAGAAAACGTTATGACCTAGCTTATTACAACACGCCATTAATAACCTTACCTAGAAAGAGCATCCTGACCAATGTCATCAGCCCTTCCTGAGATTTTGGCCCAAAGGTCTTTGACGGCAGCTTTGTCTTTGGCAGAGAGACTCATCGTGGAAGGATGACTTTGCAGCAAACTTCTGTAGGCTTCTGACAAGAGGACTGACGGCTTTATACTGCCACCAGGAAGACACACCCAAAGACCCTCCTCTCACCCCCAAAGATGACTTATCAGACTGTGGAAGATTGCCAAAATATTCCACTTTTTCCTTTTTATTTTATATAGCAATTCCTTAATCTGAAATTAATTAATGTAATAATCAACCATCTGTCGAATGAATAACATACGGCGATACTTTTTACGAGTTTTTACAGTTGTAACATTAGCTGGATTTTGTCTTAAAACTATGTAACGGTTTGATGTCTTTAAAGTAAAACTGTTGTTCAACGCTGTGAAGATCAGCTGTTCCTATGTGAAATCTTAATCAATTTTTCAGTTATTTACTGATGAACTGTTGTCTATTTAACTCGTAGATGAACTCATGATACAGAACAGGAATGTAATGAACTGAAATGAAAGAATTATTTTGTCGAATAAATATTTTTAAGACACTTTATATTTTGAAAGTCTTGTTAGGCTACTTAAAGCACTAGAGATTGAATGTTTTCAAGTGTACCCTGGCACTGTTACAAAAGCACTGTTTTCTTTGTGAACAAAAAAAATAGACTAGTTTAAGGTATTTTTGTCATGAGTTGTTTTAGCAGACAACCTGAAAGAAATACAAGAAATTCAGTATGTCCTATTCGTAAAAAAATAATATCATATTCATTTATTTACTTATGTCCACCCATCTCAATCCATTTCATAGCCAATGAATAATTGTTCCTTAATAAATGTTGCCTGGTTAAAATAAGTTAAAAATAGAATCCGTATAGACTCATTGACTTCTTGTGTTTCTATTTCCATGTTCTTATTAGTATATATATAATATATATATATATATTATTATTATATATATATATATATATATATAGTATATATATGATATACGATATATATAATATTATATATTAAGAAGGCAAATATTGCAAAAAATAAAAAAATGTTTTAGGTTTAGTATTTGCAGATATTAGAAAGAAAAAGTGGGCTATGATATGCATCTCTTGGTGACTTGGTTGAACCAAACCCCACTCTTTCACCCACTAGCCTGTCCAGGGGTGGGGTGATGAAGCGCATTTAAAGTACCGCTGAACTCCTCGCTTCACACAGCATTCTTTAGCATCTGGTTAAAGTCAGTCAGTCTGAACTCTAAATGTCGAACTTGTTGTGTGGACAGACTTTGAGAGGTACCACCATCCATCCAGGACATCTTCTCCAAGATGAACTACGAAGTGGTTTGGTCGACAGCGCTGGCAGGTATTGAGTCCGTGGCATTAACTTAAGCAGGCAACTAGGTTACAAACAGCGCCCAATAAAATGATGACTGAATGTCTCGTTGTGGCTTTAGATGTCTTAAAGTCGTTTACCCCTGGGAGCCCAGCGGGACTTCGGGCAATTTTTGGAAACCTGTACAATGCCTGCTGCCATCGTGAAACCCCATGGTTGCAGCACACGTAGAAGTCTGCTCCATGGCCTGGACAAAGCCGTGAATAGCATGGATGACATCAAAGCCCGCCTATGCTGAACTAAGTGTGCTGCCTCCGAGAAGGCTCCACGAGATCCTGACAACTTCGGTAAGTTTAATAAATATGTTCATTGACCAAGATTGTTTCTTACCTCAGTGTTCATAGCATCCCGTCTTCTATATGACACTACAACCCTTGTGTCCTCCCACAGCTTTTTTGGGTGACGGCTTACCATCGTTGTTGCTGCTCAACTTGGCGCTGCATTCACCCTGAGGTCCAGTCCGCTTTTTCAGAAATTCCTCGCCGCGGGAATCTCCTCCCTTCGAAGACATGTACCACTAGAAACTAAACCTGCTTTGACTGTTACCAGAGGATCATCTTATGTTAAAACAAAGAAAATGGTTCTCTGAGGTTGAAGCAATAAATGTTTCAATATTCAAGCGTATGCAGCGTATGTGTTCCTTTATTCACACATTGTTCATTCATATATTCTTTTACATTCTATAATGTGCCATTTCCAACTAAAATCATTTATAATGAGCCCATATAGTATACTGAAATATAAGGATGACTTTTCAGACAGGCAACAGAGTTTACCAGTTATTTGGCTAAACAGATACAAATTATTAACACAAATAGCCTAATAGGAGCCAAACATCAGTTGTTCAAATAATTGTTTATATAAAAATGGTAAACCGTTGATAGTCGTAATGTTATATATCGCTATGTCTATGTGGGATATTAACTATTAATATGAAAAACATTCAGCAAGCAATGATTTTTGATATTTGAAACTAGTAGGCTTTAGATAGGCTAGTAAATACTAATTTTTACAGACGGCTAATCGTAGACCTATGCTTCACATTCGGAAGAAAATCTAATTAATTTTTAATGATGAGCTATAATAAGTTATCAAAATAAACTGTAATAGTTAAGCGGTCTACTGTGACTATTTACGTTGAAATTGTTTACGTGGCAATTTCATGTTTATTTTGAATAACGTTAAACCAGATGAGTCATAGATGAGGTTCACAACAAAAAAAACAAAACAAAAACCCTTAATTTTTTTTTACAGTTCTTTTTAAACAAAAGGTATGATCAGTGACAGTTACACAACCGATCCTGCCCAGGCAGTAGTCGAGCCAGTCGTCTTGGGCAGAAACGCGCGAAGGCTGAAATGCGGGACCGCACGCGCACGCAGCTTTCAGACACTGTTGTCTTCTTTATACCTACTAATTTTAGGCAATTTCTAGGGTGTTCATTTTAATGACAAAAATAGCGAGAGCTTAGTTAGGGTAGAAGCGATAGTGCATGCATGTAATGCGCAAGCACGAATCTAAACATTTGCAGGCACGATTTCATTCGTTCTTGCTGTACAATGCACGCGCGCTCTCAAATCAACGTTCTCTCGGCTCTCCTTTCGCACAGATAATTGCTTGTAGAGGCTCAACTTTGTCATTGCATCAACAAAGAGACCAGAGAGGGGCTATTTTTTCAGAGGGAAGAGTATTCACACTAAATGGAAGCAATCTGATTTTTAGTCTGTCAAGTTCTCTAGTTATTTATTACATCATTCAATACCCTAGTTATTTAAGTTAAGTGAATACTGTTAATATGCACAAGTACCAATACTTTAGATTACTGCATTTGGTGTTGTTGGCTATATTTCTAAAGCTGCAGATAACATATATCAAATGTTGATACTGTTCGTCTTTTTACATGTTATTTTTATGTATGTTACCCCCTTGGGGGGTGTCAGACTCAATGAGAGGGCCGGACCGGGAACCCCTGCCAGCGTTTAGATTCAACCTGATCCAACTAATCAAGTCCTTCAGGCTTATTTGAAAACTACATGGTATGAGTGTTGGAGCAGGGTTGAAACTAAACTCTGCAGGGCTCCGGTCCTCCAGGAATTCAGTTTGACACCCCTGGAGGGCACAAAATAAGCCAGAACTGCTGCTGGTTAGTGAAATATGCACTTTGTACGTTGAAGATTTAAAAGCAAACTGTAAAACCCTCTAAAATTATAGTACTCTGATGAAGTTCAATTACACCTCTGCCTCCACTTATCCTTAAGTTTGAGAAATTATTTAGCAATATGTTTCTTTATTTAAAGTTTATTGATTGGGTTAATTTATTTTGTAGTTTGTTTGTTTATGTGGTTGGTTGTTTTATGTTTTTATTTATGTATTTGTTTATTTGTTTTGTAAATGTAAGACTTTAGACTTTTGTAGTAAAACTGCTCAAATGAGTGTCAACACAGATAAAGCAACATATGATCGTTGGCTGGTAGTTCTATAAAATGAATGAAACGCTGCAATATTTGTGTTCTGATGTGAGGACTAGTATCTCACCTTCGCAATAGCTGTCCTCACGTTTATGACAACGAGGTGCTTTTAAAAACACTGACTGAATGTCTGACAAAAACATGCACCATGACGCTTAGTAATGTTTTTCATAATAATTTATGCTCATATAAGACAGAATGTTTATACAGGCATTCTCTGGTCGGACGCGGCTCCGAATCCCCCGAAGACAACTACAACAGGTGCGCTATCGGTACTGTCTAGGACAGAGCAAGAGACAAAGCACCAGAGGAACTTGTCCATAGCAACATGGGCCTCGGAGTTGAAATCGGTGGGGAAACAGTAGTGGCCAGAAACCACAGAGGATGTTGATGGGAGAGAATCTATGGAAAAACGAAATAAAAGGTTATCGTGACTAGGAGAGGTAAGACAAAAAAGACGGGAGTTCGGCTAAAGTTGACTTTTCGTTGACGTTTTACCTTTGAAATTGGCGGGGTAGCATGCGCGGCTGGAAAGCATTGTAAACTCGCTGAGGGTTCCAGGAGAACAGAGGTAAAGGTCAGTTCGATTTTTGATGACGGCCTCAGCGGCGCCAGCTCATACCAGTCTCCCTGTGGCTTACTCCACTAGAGGCCAGAGCCGGGGCTCAGGTCTCTTCCAGTGAGAGAAAATAGTTTGTGGTCTGTGGGTAGACACCCAACATCATAGAAAGACACAGTAAATTGAATTGCAGATATATACGCACAGAAGAATACATTATGACCCTAGTTATAACAACACGCCATAATCACCGTACCTAAAAGAGCATCCCTGACAATGTGTCATCAGCCTTTCCCGAGATTTGGACAAAGGCTTTGACGGCTCAGCTTTGCTTGGCCAGAGAGATCATCTTGGCAAGGATGACTTTGACAGCAGACTTCTGTAGGTTCTTGGGACAAGAGGACGGACGGTTTTATACTGCCACAGGAAAGACGCACCCAAGATCCCTCTTGCACCCCAAACGAGGCTTTCAGGACTGTGGAAGATTGCCTAACAATATTCATTGTTTTCTCAGACATTTTTTTTTATCCACTTCATTTAAGTAATTAGCAACGGCCCATTCAATTGAAAAAAAATGAAGTAGCTAATAAATAACCACCTATAACTCGAATTTTGATACGGTTGATACTTCCTATAAAACTTTGTTGTTTGCTCGTCATTGGGATACTGAAACAGACTTTCCACACAACAAGGCAATTAAACAATATATGTAGGCATGCCAAATTCCGGAACCGAGGGACAGTTGAAAACAAATCGAATAACTTCTTTATCCTGTACATCAGTAGTAGACCCATGATTTTGCTCCACACGTGCATGGTAGGGCACTCTTCAATTCGAGATTTAAAGGATGCACGTTACTCTAATCCACAAAGATATCGAACAATGTCTAATTTTAGGGATACGATTTTTTAGTTCACCGCCTATCTTTGACATGGAATATATGCTTGTCATTTTATGAGAGAAGTACTTATCTCTTTGATGCTCATATCTCTCCTCAGAAAATGTTTCATAACATATTGCTCTTCGGTGGTTTCGTGCAAAATTAGAGAAATGTCCGGCGGTGTCATCTAGCGGGCGGATAGGGGTACAGAATGAAAAACACCTGTATCAACGGTACCGAACTGCCTGGAGGCCACAACCGCAGATGACTCCACAAATAATAATTAAATAAAATATAAGCGGAGTAACTAATGAGTATGGAGTGAATTACTCACTTACCTTCTCAATGAAATGTCATTTGACTTGTACGGTCGTACGATCAGCTGATTTTTTAATGTCTTTGGCTAATGTAAAACTATTGACACTAGATTGACACCAGCTCCATTTGTTCTGTCCAACGTTTTTAGAAAGTAAGTCTTTCCTATGTGAACTCTTCATCAATTGTTCAGTTATTTACTGATAACCTGTTACCAGTACTGATGGCTATTCAAACCTGAGATGTTCTGCTTAAATGGGAACTGTATTATGTCTGTACTATGCATGATAAAAGTACAGGAATAAAATGAAGAGCTGAAACATTCGACTTTATTTCTTTTTTCTCCAAAAATAAGACACTTACACTCAAAATAGTTAGGCTACTTCTAAAGCATTTTAACACAGAGTGTTTCAGCCTTGTATGGGAACTGTAGCAAAAGTCTTAATGAACTAACTGTTAGAAAATATAAACTATTTATTGTTATTCATAATTTGTTTAATTAGTAGACAACTGAAAGAAACTGGTCTTATACATGATAATTACATAGTTTTTTGAGTCTTATGCAGAAACACGTGTTGATAATATGGAACAAACAGTTCAACAAAACTAAAATGTTCCGAATTCCCTATTATAAAAGTATGCTATCATAATGTATTTTTTATTTATGTCTCTCATATGCAATCTATATAATCTGATTAATAGCTACATTTGTACTTTAGAAATGCTGCACACATTAAAAGAAGTTAAAAACAGAATCCTGTTATCTCATTGGTATTTTTTTTTTACCTTAAACTATTCTAAACTAGTGAATTAACTTTTTAGATTTAGTCTTTAAAAAAAGCAGGCATGTTTGCTGCGATGTCTGCATTGGAGGTGGACGTGGTTGACACCAACCCACAACCTTGTCCGTCAAGCCTGTCAAGGTTCACCGTGATCAAGCGCACCACACCGCCCCGTAAGGAGCGCCTCCGTTCATTATGTTCACGGTCGATCATTAGCATCTGTTCCAGTTCGGCCCAAAGAATCCGGCAAAATGTTCGAAACATGGTTGGTGTGGGGATTCTAGTAGTAGCGCCCACCATCTGGTGACATTCTTCTCCAAGATGAACTAGCGTGAAGTGAGTTGGTCAACAACAAGTTCTGCAATGGTATTGAGTCCTGATGCATTACTTTCACAAGTAGGCAACTAGTACAAAACAGCGCCCTCATTAAATGGCTGAATGAATGTCTTCGTTCTGGCTTGTAGGATGTCTTATCGGTACCCCCTGGACCCCAGCGTACTTCGGCAATTTTGGAAAACTGTTACCATGCCGCTGCCATCTGGGAAAACCCATGGTTGCAGCACCGGAAAAGTCACGGTGCTTCCATGCGCCTGGAAAAGCCGTGAAAGAACCTGGATGTGGACAAAAATCAAAGCCGCCTATGCTGAACTAAGTGTGCTGCACTCCGAGAAGCTCCACGTAGATCCTGACAACTTCAGGGTAAGTTAATAATAATGTTCATTACCAAGACTTGTTCTGACCTCAGTGTTCATGCATCCCGTCTGTCTATATGACACTGACACCCTTGTGTCCTCCCACAGCTTTTGGGTGACTGCTTAACCATCGTTGTTGCTGCTCAACTTGGCGCTGCATTCACACCTGAGGTCCAGGCCGCTTTTCAGAAATTCCTCGCCGTCGTGATCTCCTCCCTTCGAAGACAGTACCACTAGAAACTAAACCTGCTTTGACTGTTACACAGGGGATCATCTGACGTTTAAACAAAAGAAAATGATCTGAGCTGAAGCAAATAAATGTTTCAGTATCAATATGCAGCGTATCCTGTGTTCTTTTATGTTCGCATGAATTCACAAATTATTCATTCATATATTCTTATACATTATGTGAAAGAATGTGCCATTTCCAACTAAAATAATTTACAATTAGTATCAGCTATATATAGTATATTGAAATATAGGGATACCTTTTCAGAGAGGTAATAGAGTTTGAAAGTCCTACAGTTATTTTAGCCAAAACAGATACACACATTAGCACAAATATCCTACACAAGACAAACATCGGTTGTTCCAATTGTTCAATAATTATCTATATATATAATGGTAACATATTTTAAGTTGAAATCGTCTACGCTACTGACGAACATAACCAAATACAATTGACTTGTTCTTGCAGAGTTCACATGATGTTATTTAAGCAATAGTGCTTTATTTTAACAATGGGTGTTATGATTGGATGTGCTGATTCAAGGGCACTTCAAGGCTTGACTTATATATAACAACAAACATAAAAATACATAAAATAAAGCGAAGGAATTCATAAATTATTACCTGAACAAACAATATATATATATATATATATATATATATAGGCCTATATATACTATATAATATTACATAATACATTTATTTATAGTAAATAATGGCACAAGTATTATATAATTATTTATGTTTCTCGGTGTAAATAAATGAAGATAATGCACCAAAGAACACTTTTGAGAGATTTGACCCCTCTTGTTTACATAGGCTACTGACGTTGAAAACAGCTTATAATAGAAAAGCTTTTTAAATATTTTTACTAGCGAGAAACACTATTTATTAGAATTCAAAAGTTCATAACTGAAGCCAAATGGCGCAAATTGAACTGAATCAATATAATTTACTTAATTAAAAGTCAAGTATCTCAACCGAGTGGAAGTAAAAGTTCCCACATTTGTTTAAAAAGCTACTTTATGTACTCGAATAGTCTAGGCAAATGTAAAAAAGTAAACAAAAATTTGAATGAATGATCAGTTCAATGAATGTCTAAGATATTAAACTAAAGCCTGTAAAATAAATGACAAAATGCATGATTAATGAATATAGTATATTGTCATTTGTGAATATTAAATTCAGCGACTTTAAAAAAAAAAAAAAAAAAAAAAA
>NC_056574.1:12821403-12855670 GCF_018340385.1 Cyprinus carpio | reverse complement strand
AAACAACACTCCCATAGTCTCCATTATCTGACCTCATATTTCAGCCCAGAATTTGTTTTGAACTTACTTAGCCTCAGAGGCTGGGTAGGGAGACACATGCTTAACATTTAAAACCATTTCCATTTGACAATAAAAAAGGAAGAGGTTTGCTCCAGAGGAAGTGTGACTGCTGGGCTGCACGTATCTCCTTTAAAAGCAGGATGCCAAGTGTTTTGTTTCACTGAGATTAAGCAGAAGCGCTATTTCACTCATCCATTTAGTTCCCTTTATTAACTGCAGTTCACAAACAGTTGTATATTCCCTGTAGACCACCGTAGTAAATGTTTTTCTTAAGGGGATAAAACTGTAAATTATGTCATAATTTACTCATCCTCATGTCATGTCCAAACCTGTATGACTTTTCTTTCTGTCTTGTTTCCTTCCAACTGAATAAAAGAGGGAATACTGGTCATGCTCTTTTAGGTCTCTTATGGGGACAGAAGCTTTTCAAACTTTAAATGGGCGCAAAAGTACCATACAAGTACAAAGGACATGTTGAATCATGCTTCTAGTCATTTGATAGCTTTCATGATGAAAATACCAACGCATTTTTAATTCACTGATAATCCTCCCCTCCAGTGAAGCTTTTTAACCGCTGTGACCTGTGACTGTTCGGTGAGATCTGATTCGTGAATGATCGTGCCCATCAGTGTTTGTGGACTAAACCAAATTTCACTGAAACGAATCTGACTCCAAAGAAAAATGTTATTCAATAGATTCATGACCTCTTAGCTTTGATCAATTTTCCTTCCTAACCAGTCAAATTATATCTATACAGAAAATGAATAATCAACGTAGTGCAGAACAGCCTGCTTTCTTTATTAAATTATTCATCAAAGTTTGGTAGACACCACTTAAAATGTACATTAAAATGACAAAATTCGATGATTCATTGGATAGATTTACAATACATACTGATTTACATTAATAGAAAATCTGAGGTGGAATCAGTAGAAGTATAGATAAGTATTTATTTTATTTGCTATTATTTTGGAAAATATTTTTCTTCATCAAGAGCATGCAATTAATCTATGCAGAGCACATTGCATGTCTGACAGTCGGTTCTCAAGAGATATTCAGCTGAAAGTTTCACTTTGCACCAGCATGGTGTTGTAGGGCATTTTCCAACATATGACATAGTAAATCCTGCTGAATCAAAGCTGAATTTCAGCAGCTGTTACTTTGGTCTTCAGAGACGCATGATCCTTCACGAGATCATGGCTTATACAATTGATTTGGTGTTCAAGCAAAAACCAATTCTTATTATTGTCCATATTTTTGATGGAAAACATTATCATATATTTAGATATATATATATATATATATATATTAGATTGGCTTTGATATAATACAAAGTTTAAAAGAACAGCATTTATTTGAAGTAGACATTTTTTGTAACAATGAAAAAGTCTTTACCCATCAGCTTTTGAGCAATCTAATACATCCTTTCAGAATAAATAATTCTCAACATTAATTTCTTCAGTAAAATAAATAGACTAAAACTAAAAGAATTTGTGTAACAGAGATAGTGTATGTGCTAACTGAACTGTGATTAAACCGGTACGTCGACTTGCATATATTGTAACAATTTTACCTATAGATGCCTGAACAATGGCAAAGCACACTCTGATTCAGAGTTTCTACACAAAAACCTAAACCTAAACACCATGCTTACCTAATCCTTCAGCGTTAGTTTTACAGACTTGCAAGTACAGGCGTACTTTCCGTTAAGGAAAATGCAAATCTGCGTGTTTCCGCTGGATTGCTGCTATAAAGAACCCTTTACTGATTCTAGGAAATGGTCCTTATCTTGCAAATAAAATCTGTTTCAGTTTCATACCGAAAATAAAGAATAACAGACGGGGGTCCATGCTTGAAACGCTATCCATTCAAGTGATATCTTTCCCTGCACATTTAACTCTGCCTTCTGCACCATTATTATCCTTCATGGATTTGCATGGTAGCAGAGTAATGCACATTCGTTTAGAGGAAACACAATGAAACTCAGATCAATGCAGGCCAATCTTTCTATTTAGAGCAGTGTGAAAACGACATACAAGACAAAAAATAAGTCTTTGACTACCTTATTAAAGGAGGCCAGCTCAGTGTGGAGGGGCTGCGTGGATGATGATCATATTTGCAGTAATAAGCAGCGAGGTTCACTGAAGCGTAACATTAGAGAGCCATCCATCTGTGTCACAGGACATGTCCTGCTGAAGAGTCCATCTCATCATAGGTGATGATAGAAGTCTTTGCCAGCTCACCTCATGACAGTAGTATGTGAGACCAAAGTTTCAGCTGAAGCACAACTAATACATGACACAGCCATAGTCAAAGCAATCTTCTGGCCTTTTAGTTACAGCTTGTGTCAGCCACTTTGTATCTCTGGCCCCTGCCTTGGAGCTCATCAGACAGCACGCGATCCAGATGCCAACCGGCCCTCAGAGAACATACGCTCCGATCAGCAGACAATAAGCATCCGGGCGCCGGCAACACCCCTTCAGGCACATACTGATGACACTGATGTGTACATATATATGCTCCATTGTGTTCTCCCAAATAGATGACACAATAAGGCATACATCATAAAGCTTTGGCATTAAAAAAAGATGACACTCTTGAAAAGCTAATGTATAATCTCACATACAAGAACTGTTCCAAAAGTTTTGGGAAATAAGAAATTAATATTTGCTATTCATAAGGATGACATTAAGTTGATCGAAAACAATTCAGAAACCAATTATTAAAAAAAAAAAGAAACTTTTAGCATTTAAAATATGAGCTTGTATGTCTTTGTTTTTATAAAGTTTTTCTTGTATTGTCATTTGATGTTTCAAGAGTGAATGTTTCGCATTTGTTAAAGGATTTCAATTCGTGCAGATGATTCAGCCCAAAAGTTTTTATTAGTAAACTGTCACGTTTATTCTAATGTGTCGATTTACTGCTTGGGAAATTTGTTATTACTAGGACAGTACTTGCTAATGGTGGCGCTGCTTAATGGAGTGTGGAAAGGCAATACAGTGTCTTTTTTTCAATAGCTGTCTTGCATTGCAAAGCCTTTAGAGGATACTTGCTTTTTATTATCGTTCTCATTATGCGGTTGGAAAGAACGTTGTATCGAAAGAAGAAAAGCAAACTGGATATAGCAAGTCCAGATTCATAGACAGAAGATAATAAGATATATAAGATCACACAGGGTGACATCAGAGACCGAGCTTGGCATCTTTTCTTCTTGGTAGAAAGGTCTATTGTAACTGTGACCGATAATTGCCTGCTGCCTTGAAGGATTGTTTCAAAGGTGCATGTGCAGAGGAATAAACTGTTTATGGTTCATTGACCGAAAGGCATGAAAAAATGTTTTTAACAGAAGATATTTTTGTAAATACAGTATCCTGAAAAAGGGACATTTCTTTTTTTCTTATTTGCTGATTTTATATGAGAAGGTGAGAAGTGGCAAGGACGCCTGTGAGAAACTCAGCTGAATATCTTAATACACTGACTGCTAGAATGCACAGATGAATGGCATGCTTGGTGAAGAAAAATGTGTCAACACTAAAACAATACTCTTAAAAAAACAAGCATTGCACTGATTCCTAACTGAGCTAAAACAACATGCGTCATTCATTATAAAGAGCAGTAATGCAAATCACATCTTGTGTAAGATCTTGGAGGTGCAGACTTCTGCTGATTGCCACAGCACCATAAAAGTGGAGCCATGAGCATATTTCACCTTGGAATGTTGATAGCATTCTTGAATTACTTAAACATATTGATTTACAAACTGGCAGCTAACAGTGTGCCCCCCCTTTCTATTTCTGCCTCCATTACACATCAGGGCAGCAATGTGTGAGCATCTCAGTGGCTTCCAGACCTGTGAACCTGCTGGGAGACTTACCTAACCGTTGCAAGCAGGCAACCCTAGTGTATATACACACTCAAACACTAACATTAGTTGGTAAGATATCATGTCAAGCAACGGAGGGCTTTCCCACTTATGTCATGGTCACATTGTCCAGCACAGACAAGTTAAAGCAGTCCCGTTTATGTTTTAAGCAGGCTTATTTGACTGTAATAAATGCTTGGTGACTGTATGTGAGCTGTTCAGACTCTCATTCTGACGGCACCCATTCACTGCAGAGGATCCATTGATGAGCAAGCTGGCAGTGATGTAATGCTAGATTCTACAAAATGAGTTCCACTGAACAAACAAACTCATCCACATCTTGTATGGCCTGAGGGTGAGTGTATTTTCAGCAAATTTTAATGCTGCTACAGATGACAGACATCCTGGGACCGTGGAGAGTGGCTCAGTTAGTGCCTAAATCTGTAAGCCCCATTAAAGCCACTGCGCGTCACGCTGTCCCTTTAAACTCATGCCAACTCTGATATTTGCTTGTGTAACCTTTTAGAAAAAAAATTATTATAAGTATACATCTGATAACTCAGCCATAAAAAGCAACAGAAATAATGAAGTCAACTTCACGCAAGTAAAAAATGTTCCTGGATCATTTCTGGAACATAAAAAAACAATCAAGCCCAAATCATGGTTTGCCTAAAACAAGAGACAAAATGTTGGTTGATATTGATAATAATGCTATTGAAGCCATACAGCCTAACCTCACATATAATCTTAAACTAATCTGAAATCTGACCAGTTAATATCCCCATGTGTTTCTCCATGAGACGTTTCTGAGCACCACAAACACTCACTCACTCTGAGATCTCACAAATCTCTGGCATTCTTGAGGAACAGAGAGTATGGAAGGTATTTTTAACGAATGAATATACTAAACCACATCTATATTTACAATAATATTCTACTTATAAAATCAGTTTATTATTTCTCTGTTGAGTTATTATTAATAGACAACTTTAATTATCATAACCTCTACTGAGACTCTGGAAATAGCCCTCTTGAGTTCCTCTCGAAATCTTAGCGTCAGTTGGTGGTGATGAATAACTACTCTTGTTTCTGATATATCTTTTGTTTAAAAACATTTGAAAAGTCTGTTTTTATAGAACAGTGTACATGTTTTTAATAACTGATAAGGATTTTTTTTTTTTTTTTTTTTTTAGAAAATTGTGTTTTATGTTTGTTCATTGTTTGGCGATATGTATTTCTTGTCATTTTTGTCCTTGCTGCCTATCTTGACCGGGACTCCCTGGTAGAAGAGATATTGTATCTCAACAGGACCTTCCTGGTTAAATTAATAAATAAATAAATAAAACCTCTTTATGAACTTCTTGAAACATTAATGATTTGGTTGTGTAGACTTTAAGTGGAGGGGACAGGAACCTTTCAGGTTTCATTGAAAATCTTCCTTGTGTGAAGAAAAAGTCTGTTTGGAACCACATGAGGGCGAGTAAACAGAATTTTCGATTTTAGTGAGCTGTACATTTAAAAGCTTTTCATGCCACAGCTCTAATGGTTTGGGACTGTTTGTGTTCTTCGGTCATGATATAATTTTTATTCACCTTTACAGATCACCTTGGGTGCCATTGAAAACAAGCAAGGAAATATCAGTGACATCATTTTAAACACTTCCAAAAGGTCTTCTCATTTCTTTAGATGCAAAACTTTTTGGGGAGAAATGGGAAAATGACTAGTGCACCTGATTTCAACCGAAGATAAATCAAAACAGCCAAACAACTAAAAACCAACAACCCTGCTGTCCTACAACCTACTGTCACACACACGTCACTGGCCCTTTTAAGAGTGTCCCAGAATACTTGGCGTTTGCCAAAGATAAACAAACCTGGGCTACTGAAACTGAAGCTAAATGAAGAAGTACCTGCTGCAACTCTGTATAGTCAATATAAAGACAAACAGTACACAATTTACAATTCATCACCGCAGTTACACATTCAAAAAATCTGCAATAATAAAAAATTTTGTTTAAGCATTTTGCAAAATATCGATCTATAAAAAAGCAACATTTAGCCTATGATCAAATGGCCGTGATCTTATTACGTGCTTTTTAGACTAAACATGATTTTACTTTGGATTTAAAACATCTTGCACTGTAAATGATTTGCAGAAACAGATAGAGAGTCCATAACAAACCGGTTATGGTTTGGCAAAATATATAGCATAATATTCTGTAATATTAATAATGACAACACGGAAAAGAAAGAAATGATTGTTACCTCAGTCAGAATCTGCCAGCGACCAGACTGACAGTGAACCTCTCAAGACACTCATCCAGTGTCAGTCTGCCACGAGCTCTGTGGATCATCATCTCAGCCCTTATTTCTCATCGAGAGAGTCCATCAGACTGAGTTACAGCTTCTTCTATCAGTTCAACTGATCTGGCAAAGGCCTTTCTAGGCAAGGTAACATGACGGTGATTTCAGCAAATCATTTCATATGAAAGGGTTACTGCTGAATTCAGAAATCAGATATTCCCAAAGTGTCAGACATTGTTACTGTTATCCACAACTAACATTAAAAAAATATATATATTAGTTGAAGTTTTAAAGTACCTAAATGACTAAAGCTGAATAAATAATAAATAAAACTGAAATAAAAATAAATGAGTTATATGAAAATTAAAAATTAATTCAGAAAATTCACAAAAATCAAACAGTTTTCGGTAGCCATTGACTTCCAACGGTATGGAAAATACTATGTAACTCAATGGCTACCATCAACTGTTTTTGTTAGAGTAAAAAATACTGGTAAAAAAAAAAAAAAAAAAAAACTCCCAGCCTTGGAACAACTTGAGGGTGAATAAATAATGCTAGAATGTTGAACGATCCCTTTAAAAAACAATAATATAAATAATACTCAAACCAACTCATTACTCCTAATATTCAGATTAGTGCCCAACTATTTCTTTTCCTCAAGTGGCATATACTTAAATTTTTACCCTCATATTACCCTATATTATATATATAACCATAGTCAGTATTCTTGTAAACAGTTTTGCAATCATTTATACAGAAGCACAAATATGCATACAATAAAATTCTTTATTTTAAAATGTCATTTGAATTTCACACTAATGAAGTTAACTGGTTAACAGATGTTCAGGAGCAGGGCTACGCCCCAAACGATCACTGACTTCCCGAAACCTCCATATATCGGCCCACCTCATACCATACTGTTTGCTTCTTTCTCTCGAACCCACCCTTCCCTCCCTTTCTCATCCATTCAGCCACCTTATCCAACATTCTCTTTCTTTCAGGTTGTATCGGGGGGTCCTAATTGTCTGGACTAAATATATGATATAGATGGTACCCCCACCCTGAGCCATCAATTCTAGATGCCCTGATCAACTGACCATCATCCATTCCTTCTACCCCTTTGTCGTTCTTTTTAACTCTTCCCCAACACTCTGTTCAACTAACTGTTTCATAGCTTGTTTGTGGTCCTAGCTAGTGAAAACACAATTAAAGCCTTAACAATGAGTATTTGTGTGTTAATAATTTTTTGTTGTAATTTTCAGCAGTAGATCAAGGGAATTCAGTTGGGACATAAATTGCACCTTTCCTGTCAATAATTCCTGCATTAATTGTTTAACATATTATTAGTTAATGTACTGTCAAATGGATCAAAACTGCATTGTTTTCTACGAAGGAAGTCTGCTGAAACAGAAAAATTCATATTCACAAGAATTGTGTTGAAATCATGAAGTGACACCCAGAAATGAGTAACACTCCAAGCACATACTCACTACTTGGCAAGAAAGTCAGTGTTCAGAAGCCCAATGCTGACTTGATGGAAACAAAATGTTTCTTTAATGCCACAAATTTGTTGATGATAGTGTAGTAATGCTTATAAAATGTGCTGTTTTTTTAGATATAAAGTTGTGAATCACTTTGGCTCTCTATTTTGAATGTAGACAGCATTATCAGCCCATGCTACAACATTCATTCAGTAGTGTGAACACGTGAAATACAGCTTAACCCCACGGAACTGTTTTGAATGGTGGAGTTAAACGCAGGAAGCCTTTGGATCCAGGTCACATAACAGACTCGGGTGGACACAGAGAGGCCTAATTAGCATTTTAATGAGGTTTAAAATGGAAAGAAGGCTGCTGAAATACCAGAAAATTAGACACATTTGCTGCATGACAGTGCAGAGTTTCCATTTCAGGTTCAGTTAACAAGCACAAAATATGCCCTTGTTTGTTTTCAGTTTGCCAATGTGTAAATGGCAAGGGAGTAATGAGAAGCATGAAAAGCCATTATCATGTTTGGAGGGCATCCGGTCTGACCCATAATAGGTTGTTTGGTGTGACCAAGCACTCGTCCAGCGTGACAGCCGGCAGCCAGCATGGAGAAGGTGACACTTGTGGCTTTCACACTCTGTTGAGCTCATTACACAAACATGGTTCACAGCGGCCTTGTATTTTCTCAATCTCCCTGCACGACTGGCTGTAGCACCTTTTAGCGCCTTTTAAGCGACGTGACATTCAGCCAAGTATGGTGACCCATACTCAGAATTCGTGCTCTGCATTTAACCCATCCGAAGTGCACACACACAGCAGCAGTGGTGAACACACACACACACTGTGAACACACACCCGGAGCAGTGGGCAGCCATTTTATTATGCTGCGGCGCCCGGGGAGCAGTTGGAGGTTCGATGCCTTGCTCAAGGGCACCTAAGTCATGGTATTGAAGGTGGAGAGAGAAATGTACATGCACTCCCCCCACCCACAATTCCTGCCGGCCCGGGACTTGAACTCACAACCCTTCAATAGGAAAAACAACCATCCAAACGCACTCAGTGAGTTTATATGATTAAGCAACTGTTTAAAAGTATATGTGGACCAGATGAACCCACTTTGAATAAACTCAGACTTTAGAGACTGGATGGTACCCATTTGCATTCTGCTCTTTTAATGGGACACCAGTAATTACTTTATAGATATACAATACGACAGTTTTGTTTTGTTCATTTAAGCCATAAGTAAAATAAGAGTGTTATAATGTTGGGTGGTAATCTAGATTTTTACATTGTATGAAATAAATGTTAGTGGTGCTTGCCTGTGCTAAAGCTGTTGCAAGGATGCTCGTATGTTCTGAAGTATTTTAGCACATTGTGTTAGTGATTTCTAGAGCGGTTGGTCATCTAGTTTAAAACACGTGTCTTAGAAATGGACACTTTACCATAAAGGGATACTCCATCCCAAAATGAAAATTTTGTCATTAATCACTTACCCCCATGTCGTTCCAAACCCTTAAAAGCTCCATTCGTCTTCGGAACACAATTTAAGATATTTTGGATGAAAATCTGGAGGCCTGTGACTGTCCCATAGACTGCCAAGTAAATAACAGTGTCAAGGTTCATAAAAGGTATGAAGAGTCATTGTCAGAATATTCCATCTGCCATCAGACATGCAATCTGGGTTATATGAATGAACGGGAATACTTTTTGTAAGCGAAGAAAACAAAAATAATGACTTTATTAAACAATTCCTTTATCAACAGTCTCCTCTGTGTCTCTCCATATCACCGTATGCTGCCGTATGCTCTTCTGTATCATCCGTGCCACAGTCATATGATATAATTTTCTCTTTTCATGAATTTTGTCTTCATCTTCTCCATGTTTCTGCAAGTTGGTTGGACCACATGAATTTGTTTCAGTGGAAGTTTTCAAATATTTTTGTGAAAATATTTTTTGCTAAGAAATAATAACAAAAGACTGCAAAATTATGCCATTCAAAGAATCCTGAAAAAAAAAACAGGTGTTTAACAAAAATATTGAGCAGTTTTTTTTTTACACTGATAAAAATAAGAAATATTTCTTGAGCAGCAAATCATGATGATTTCTGAAAGATCATGTGACACTGAAGACTTACATGATGCTGGAAAATTCAGCTTTACCATCACAGGAATACATTTTAAACATTTTAAATTATGTTTCAATAGAAAAGTTATTTTAAATCGCAATAATATTTTATAACACTAATGTTTTTTTACAATCAAACAAATTCTATATTTGAGATATCAATAACAAGATCCACTTACTACTAACATTTGTAGTCTAATGTTTCTCAGTCAATGTAATTTGACACTTTTTGCACCACCTGCTGGATGTAAGATGCCTGTACAGACTCAGGGTGTGGGGAGTTATGCTGGAATGAATGTGACATCTGGTTTCTGTGTTTTAGGTGTTGGTGAGGAAGCTAACTCATGGCACTGAGCTCAGAGGAAGGGTTGTGGAAACCGAAGCATATTTGGGTGGAGAGGACAAGGCGTCCCACTCAGCAGGGGGAAAACACATGGAGAGAAACACCACCATGTTCAGGAAGCCTGGGACCATCTACATCTATCACATCTACGGCATCTACCTCTGCATGAACGTCTCCAGCCAAGGTGAGGTTCCAAAAATCGCTGTAACTGACCACATGCACACAGGAATAGCGCTTCACAGGAGATGGAGGCGTAAGGCTGTAACCACAGATCCCTCACTGCTAGTTATGCAAGAAACAAGTGTTTTGTTTTGCTGCTGCTTTGCTTTTCTCCAACTGTTTCTCATTATCGCACATAGAGAAGATTTAGGAGCATATGCACACAGAACACAAGCCAACAGGAAGGAGACGGCAGTGGAGCCTTGCTAACTACTCTACTATATGTGTGTGCAGGGGAAGGGGCGGCGGTGCTCTTGCGCTCGCTGGAACCTCTGAGCGGTCAGGACATCATGAGGGGCCTGCGAGCAGCCAAACACAAGGTGGGAGCCAAAATCCTTAAGGAAAAAGAGCTCTGCAATGACCCGTCCAAATTGTGCCAAACTCTAGATATCCAGCGCAGCTTTGACCGCAGGCATCTGACCACTGACACAGAGGTGTGGCTGGAGAGGGACCCAGAATGAGAGACTGTTAGTGCTGAAGGGGTGGAGTCAGTGGCCCGGATCGGAGTTGAGTCTCATGGCGAATGGGCAACTAAACCGCTTCGCTTCTACTTGAGAGGACACCCGTGTGTGAGCGTGCTGAACAGAGATGCAGAGCGTCAGATGCATTCCTCCACTGATCTTCATAACATTGAGATGGAAAGGACAGTCTGATCATGAAATGTTCTTTAGTGATGAAAATCACTCTTTAAAAGGATAGTTTGCTAAAAAAAAAAAAAAAAGGGAATCATTTACTCATTATGTCGTTCCAAAACTGTTCTTTGTTATTCTGTAGAACAACAAAGGAGATGTTCAGCAGAATGTCCAAGCTGCTCTTATCTGCATAATTAGTGAATGGTGACCAAGGACCGTCAAGGTTAAAAAAAATGACAAAAAGACCTCTGAAAGCAAAATTTTGAAATCGCATCATATGACCCCTTTACAGCCATATGACAGCAAAAAGCTGAAGTTTTAAAGTTTGTTATTCACCAATAATCATCTTTCCTCACAAAGCTATATCAGTTGAGAAGAATATAACACACAAATCTGTTACAGTGCTCGTTTTGTCAGTTTTGGAGCTTGAAAGCCCCTGGTGACTAATCATTTTCACTGTACCAAGAACAAAAAGAGCAGCAAAATTTCAGGAAGAAAGTCATACGGGGTGTAACGACATAAGAGTGAGTAAATAATGAGAAATGTAATGTTTGAGTGAACTAACCCTTTAAGTTCTGAACATGTCTGTTTTTGTAACAGCATGTTTCTTTATTATATAGTCTTGTTTTTCTTGGTGCTCACTGATTTTTACAAATGCTTGGAAAACCATTTGCACTTCAAGGCAATTACAACTCCGTCTTCTCTTTCTCTTCCTGTTCTCAGTTTCTCCACAATTAGTCTTGAGGGCACACAGTCTTATGGTCTGGAATTCATCATCATCTGAAAGCTGAATAAATAAGATTTCCATTGATGTATGTTTTTTTTGGATCAGACAATATTTGGCCGAGATAAAACTATTTGAAAATCTGGAATCTCATTACTAAAAAAAATCAAAATAATAACAAAAAAACAACTAAAGTTGTCCAAATGAATTCTTAGTAATGCATATTACTAATCATAAATTAAGTTTTGATATATTTACGGTAGGAGATTTACAAAATATCTTCATGGAACATGATCTGTACTTAATATCCTAATGATTTTTACCAAAAAATAAAAATCAATAATTTTGACCCATACAATGTTTTTTTTTTTTTTTTGGTTATTGCTACAAATATACCCCAGCGACTTAAGTCCAGTTCCAGGGTCACATATGACATCAGGGAGCGATATCCAAATAGGTGATGCTTGGTAGAATACCCATTTTATGCCTGCCCAAGGATGAATAATACATCACAACCCCTGAATCGTTTATTAAAATAAACCACATATGTGGTATAATCATGACAACATAAAAATCTTTGGTCAATGCAGCTATATACAGTAGATTATGCAAGGCTCACTTCATAAGCCACTTAGGAAACTGAGCAGGTATGAATGCATTTCACTCCTGAATTATGTTATTTAAGCCACTGATGATAAGTAAATAATCACAATCAAACTCAATCATAATGATCAGTCTAGTCTAGATTAGAACAGAAACATAAAGATGACCTCGTCCTCGTTTATCACCAACACAAAAACAATACTAAACTTATCGAATAAAGTTTTCAACTGCGAGCGACGCATGTTCTCATTGTACATGATCTCTTCCAGGTGATGATGGCCTCTGAAATAATGCAGCAGCCTGAAGAAAGACGAGAAGACACCAGTTTACATGCACCAAAATAATCGGTTATAACTGGATTGACAGCTCAACCTGACTGAAAAGCCTTACTCTAAACACCTCAATCGCTCTGATTGAGCTTTAGCCTGAATTATATTTTTACTTAAGTTTGAAGAAAAATGAACATGTAAATGCTTGAATCTGACTTTTTTTAATTAACAGGTAAATGCTTGAATCTGAATATTTTCTTAATCAGATTCAAAGCTACCTTGTGCACATGCACAGGGCCATTATGAGTATATTTACATACGTGTTTTCATTTTATGAATGTGCCTATGTTTATTTAGGCACCAAGGAAAATATGACAACTACTTTTCAGTAGTTCCAGTAACATTATTGCAGTGACAGAAGTATATATTCAGAATACATGTAAAGCACATACAAAACAAATGTGTGACTCGGATTGCAACATATAGGCTTCACATAAACACAACATTTAGAATCTAGAATAGTACTAAATTAATTCTAGTTCGTGAAAATTAGTGCATGTAATCATACCTACTGTTCTGTACAAAACTAGCTTTGAGATTGGAAAAATGTGCTATAAAAGACAGTCACCTGGCAAACAAGCGCAGGTCCTCTGGGTTCTGTGCTGCTGGGACACGGAGGATGGCCTGCCGCTCATGTTCAGTCAGGCTGGACAGAAGAGTTTCTGTCATTCTTTTATTAAGAGGAGAGTCTCCTCCAGTCTGGAGCTCAGCGCTGGAGTTATCCATACTGGGACTCGTGAGGGTCATGTCATCGCTACTTGCTGCAGAGGGAAAATGAGAGAAACTACTGGGACTTTATTTGATCATTATGTTTTCACTTATGTGTGTGTGTGTGTGTGTTTATGTGTGGAGATGGAGCTTGCTGGGTTACATACTGGGGGAGAGCCAAAACTCAGGGCGCTGGGTGTGCTCAGACTCCGGCCTGTAACGCGTGTGACTAGGGGTAGCTCCTCCTCCCTCAGACCAGGCTCCTCCTCAATGGGCGGGACCAGCAGACAAACATACGTATGGAGCTGAAACAGCAGCCGGTGCTGGAGCATCCAGACCACCATCTGAATGAGCTGGGCCTGCACAGATATATACACATGATGGTGTAGTAACAGCATCTACAAGCAGGGGCTTACTGACAATGCTAATCACACAAACCCTAGTCTCAGCCTCAGACCCTTCACGAAAGAAAACTAAAACAGCTGTAGTGTTTACAAACAAAACTTTGTTGAAACGTGCTTATCAGGATCAGCTAAATGCTGGATTTTCAAATTATGTCAAATATTTAAAGTTTGCAGCACAGAATCTTTAAAATATATCCGAGAGTTTTACACACCGGACGTTAATATTAACGAAACTAACACACATTGAAAACGTGATGATGAACGAAACGAACGGTGATTGGTTGTTTGACATGTCGGTCAAACGGCCTCATGGGCGG
Organism: Cyprinus carpio; assembly: GCF_018340385.1. Classification (NCBI taxonomy): domain Eukaryota; kingdom Metazoa; phylum Chordata; class Actinopteri; order Cypriniformes; family Cyprinidae; genus Cyprinus; species Cyprinus carpio. The sequence goes on along the minus strand of NC_056574.1, from coordinate 12,841,555 downwards.
GCTTTGGCCAATGAAGCTGCAATAAAAATTCCAGACCTTCAGTCTGTCTGAAACAAATCCGAGACTACACAAACCCTGACCCTTACAGAGATTAAATCAGATCCAAATGCAGAAATGCCTTACTTTTCAGCAAATATTTGCTAACATCTGAAACAAGTCCAATACTACTCTAATGTCACCTTTCTACTATCTTTCAACATTCACATACAATTGTTGCATTTCGCCACCTAGTGGCAGATGCACAGAACTTCTAATCTGTTTGCGAAGCATCCATTACTGTTTATTCACATGGTAAAATAATGAATGTATGAATATTACCACTCAAAACCAAATCAAAACAAAATCAGCAAAATAATGTCTGAACTGCAGAAAATGTAGGTTTTCTAAGAATATTCAACTCAAATAATTATGTGTTTTACAGAAAGGTAAAATTTAATAATGTTTCAGTGTATTTATTTATTTACTCATACTTTTGATTAGAATGCATCACATCTGGTCACCTGTGACCGCTTATGTTTTAGCCCCAGAAGTTTGACTTCATCTGAAGCTCAAATTGGATCTGACAATTCTGCATGCTCCTATACATAACTCCACAATGCTCCTGTACTCCTTACCATTGGAAATGAATGACTTCCTATCGTCTGTTTGTTAGAAATAGTGAACAGGGCCACATTAGACTCTTACCTCATGCACTGGGGCATCTAGTGGATTCCTGAACTCAGACAGAGACACAGGAAGTGAGAATTTAGCTAACATGGAGGGCAGGTCATGGCCTGGAAATTGGAGGGCAAACTGCTCAGCCAAAGGAGAATAGCTGGGGAGGGAGACATGAAATCATGACTTCTGTTGTTGCACTGAGATTTCTGAAGGAATTACAGATTTTACGGTGTGTACAACAGAAAATGCAAACCAATAATGTTTTTTTCTTGAAAGAATATACTTACATGCAGATGTTTGCATGGGGAGAGAGCATATAAACGTTGTTCTCACAGAGAGGATAGATAATGATGGCTTTACCCCAATATACAAATGTGCAGCTATCTGGAAGACCTGAGGGAAGCAATGTAACATTTTAGATCACTGGTTTTCAACCACTAGGGGGGCCTGAGCAAACTTCCAAGGGGACTGGCTAAACAAAATAAGACACATGAGGTTTTAAAATAAAGGAAAACAACAACAACAAAAAATCCAGCTATTTTTTATCTCATATATTCATCCTCTAAACAATTAATTTCTTTTTCTTTAAGAGAACCAAGATCCCCACATTGTAAAAAAAAACAACAAAAAAAAACACATGATATATTATTTCTAAACTCTATGTGCATTTTTTGTAATGAATTTACATTATCAGGTAGAAAGGGTAAAACTATGTTCTTAAAATCCATATCATTAATTGTAATCCACCATGAATAACATGTAAATTCAACTATGAAAAGTAAATTCAATTCATTCATTAAGATAAACAAGCAAACAAACAAATAAATAAAAATAAAAAGAGTGGGAACCTTAAGAAGGTTAAAACTTCTGAAACCCTGAAAATTTAATTTACAAAAAATAAAGAGCCTTTGAATATCATTGTGAACAATAAGGGGCCTCTGAGTCATTAAGGTTGAGAATCACTGTTTTAGATTAAAACATAGTAAAATTCTATGGCATAATGTTATTACAACAGTAGTTTTTTGTGTTGGCCTGTCCACTAGGTGGCAGTAGAAGACTAACTATAAACAAAAGCAAATGCTGTGACTTAAAGTATAACTTTTCATTTTACTCCCTTATCCTGTGGGTGTCAGCACAGCATTACATTTTTTCCAAACCTACATCTACAGCTCAGTTTTGTCAAACCAGTGAACTATTTCCATGTGTCAAACATTAAGGAGGGGACAAGGCTGATAAAGGGTGCACAGTGCCATCTAGTCTTTGACCTGTAGGAGAGCCAGTTCAGCGTCTTGAGCAGCTGCTGCAGGTTCTTCCCGGGCTCATCACGAGCAGGTCTTGATGAGCCGGACTAGAGCAGGAGAGCAGTCCAGTGGGAGCTGAGCCAGTAAAGCCTTCTCATTGTCCAGGAGCAGCAGTGCGTGATACGGCCTGCAGGGGGCACACCATCACAACACTACTTGCAGTTCAAAGTACACTCTGGTCTTAATAGCAAGTGCACTTGATAATGCAGGAAAGCAGGAGAGGCTAAGGCTATGTTCAGAATATCATATAACCATACAGGTTACAACACCGTACTACTTGGTGAAGTAAATCGTGTACATACTGTGCACAAAGAACACAATTTGATCAAACTGAAGAGCATTTGATAAAGAACCAAGATCATTAAAAAAAAAAATCATGTTCTTGCATGAAATAGAAATAAAAAAACAATTAAAAAATACTGCTCTTCTTATCACACTGCCAAAAATACATTAGAAAAAAAACAAATGAGCCAATTTTATTTTTCAGAAAATAACTGGAAGCAACTTGCTGAATGAAATGCAACATGATGAGGGCATGTGACTCACCGGATGGCCTTTAGGCTGCGCTCAAGAGCTTCTGGTGGAATGTGTTTCCCTCCTAGCACGATGGATTTTGTGTGGCAAGGTTCTAGAAAAACCCTGACCTCAAGCCAGTTATTAATGTGAAGCCGAACCACTCCAGTTGTGCAGAGGCTTAAACAATACACAAATATCATCGCGACAAAAATTAAAAGAGCTGTTCTTTTAAGTGCAGAATATGTTCATATTTAAAAAATTCCTCACTGACTCACTCATTATTAACACCTACTGGTGTTTTAATTAATATTTATATAGTATTATGTAATTTTTTGAACAACCATGTTATATTTCAAATATTCATTTTCAAAACATTACTCCATAGCATTATTTCTGCAATTGCAACCTGCAAGTGTAAATACATTTAAATATATAATTTTATTTGATTGGTGACATCCGTATAGTCGATCATTATTTAAATATAACTTATGATTATTTGTAAGAATATAACATAAAAGATGAGCAATCTAATAAAATTAGGAAAAAGTAAAAAATGCCACCTGGGAAATTAATTTATTGCCATATCAGCTTCATCGACTATTGCATGGCACATTCCAAGCAAGCATAATATCAAATAAAAATATAATAAAAACAATACATTTTATAAAATTCGATTTAGCCAAAAATACTAGTTTAAGCATAATTCTATAAAAGGATTCTTAAACATGCTTGTGATACGTTTTTCTGGGTCCATAATTAAGTCCTTAAAAGGTTTTCCTTCTGATAAACAGTGGCAGTCTCTACTAATATTATAAATTGGACAGACCAAAACATAGTTTTTGTAGAGAAAAGTTGGTGCTACAGTATTCATTGATTTTAATATTGACTAATGAAAAAGTAGATTTTGTTGGCTGCTGTGAGCTGACAACCACACAGAATATGAAGAATATAAAAATGTTTTGGGAGTCAGCTGTCCCGACTGGCCTAAACAAACCAAGGTAACCTACACAAAAACGCACGCTCACAAAAACAATAATTATCATCTAATTATTGTTATTGACAAAATCCCAGAAAATATTAAGACAAAGTGTTTGTAAACATCACTCAACCCCTAACAGAACGAATCAATTTAGATCAATTATAGCCCTAACTAACCTATCCCTTACTCCTTACCATAACCAACCCCTATGAGGGAAATCTGTTGTGTTGTTGTCAAAGGCCTCTAACCCCAGCTGACAAGAGTGCTTGGGTAAAATAACGTTTCAACATAAAACCTACTCACCTGTCGTAGGCCTCTTTTAAGTCTCTTGCTAATTTACACTTGGGAAGGATTCTGGCGAAAACGGTGGACTGTGGGGTGCCGTTTCCGCTATCCATGAAAGGGTGACCAGCTTGGGCAAAATCATGTAACACCTTCAGTAATTCTATTCTATTTGCAGGACAAAACACTGCACATTTCTAGTGAACGAGATGTCTCACTCTCAGTCATGGTGGTGACCTCGTCCTGCACAGCCAGCATGAGCTTGGCTCTCTGGTGAGGTACTGACACCTGCGCTCCTCGTGCTGCAGGGCGATGGCAATGCGACGAGACCGGTTATATGCATTACAGTTGATGTTGACTGAGTGTGTCTGCGTTGGCCCTGCAGAAGGCAGAAAATCAAGATGAAAAGATGGTTATTTTTTTTCAGCTGATGTCAGTGCACATTTTTTTGCTCTTATCTATTAATTCATTACACAACATTAAAATGCAATCATTCATGCATACAATGCCTTGATTTACATCTTTCTATGATGAGCATGTTTTTTAATTTGTATTTAATTCATTTTGATATAGATTTTGAAAATAGCCCTTGGAAAAAAAAAAATAGATGCATTTAAAAACAAATTAGGTAGTGTGGCATAATCTATGATTATTTCTTAGAGAAAATATACTAACAAAAATATTTTAATAAAACCTGTTTGAATCGACTTATATTTCAAAAAACTATTTTGTTTAAATCAAAATCATGTGGTTTAACAGTCCATATGTATTCATGGTGTGCAATTATTAAATTTAAACTTCAAAAGCATATGAAAACCAACATGATATACAAGTAGTACATTTCTAAGCAAGTAGGGTGTATTTTAAAAGTACATTTTAGATTATTTTTTCCCTTTCCTGGACTCATTGTACATTGACCATAATATAAAATTAAATTACAGGTACAGCTCAGCCAAATAGCTGACTATGTTGGCATTTGTTGGTTTTTTTTTTGCTTTTTTATTGTTTTTTGTTCACGGTACCTTTCACACAGCAAAAAGTTTTTTTTGTTGTTTTTTTTGATACAGGACCAACGTGCATATCTAAAGCACCATAGTTACATGATTATACACAAGGAAATAAATCTTTATTAAACATATCAAAGAATTATTATAAACTGTAAAAAAGTGTATATCATCTAATCATAATTTATAATCTATTTATATATCTTATATTTTATAATCTTATTAAATAAATTATAATCTCATTATATAATACGTTTATTCAGTTAAATCCACATGTTATTAAACAGTTCACCAAAATACATGACATATGTATATAAAAACATTGATATTTTGGTAAAAAATAATTTGATGATTGGGTCATGGATGTGACACTTTTTTTCATTTTTTGTCTATATTTGTTAAAAAATACATTCCAATTGCATTAACACTCGTGACTTGAATAAACCCTTTTTATGATAAACAACTTAAAATTAATTTTGAGATTTTAGAGGGGGCATAAAGTCAAAACCCAACACAAAAATACAACCCTTTAGCAACCTAATATTTTATTGAATATTTTCTTGATTCAAATGTGCACACATGGGTAAAATTTGCAGATTAATGGTGAGCATAGTGACGGAGGAAGTGTACGAGAAAGGATCGTGGGCATGCTGGAGAACTGATTATGAGCGTGAGTTTGCATTTTCTGCAGCTGGAGCTTTGACTCAGCACTCTGCCGTGTCTAGTCACGGTGGCACAGGGGTGGGTCTGATCGTGTGCAGTCTGATTGTGCAGAGGTCCCGCCCTCCCCTGTCACTCAGTCTGATAGAAAGCACACTGAAGGCTTATCACAGTCCCGCACCCTTTCTGAGAAAACTAAACTCTTGACCTCATATCTTCACAAAAAAGCTGATTCACTCCACAATGCCCTCCCAAATTATTTAGGCAATGAAGTCACAATTAAAATTGTATACATTTTATTTCAAAATATAACAAATATCAACACCATGGTGAAACCACTGATCAAAGTCTCCAGATACTGTACATTTTACAGTTTATTACATTAGAAATGTGTACATTTTATTGCAATATGTAGCAAATATCAAACTATGGATCAAACCAAAATAATAAAACATCTTCAGATACGGTACATTTTGCACCCTAATTAAGAACAAGATTTCTACTGTTTTATACTGTATAACTCACTGCAAAGCAAACTTCTGTATTTTTGCAGGAATTTTATATTTTCTTTAAAATACTTTGCATTTGGTTTGATATTTTATAGATTTAACGTCATGATTAAAATCATACATTTTAAGTGTATCTTAATATTTTTGTTGGCCACTGTATCTCAATTTTTTCACTTCAATTCATGATAGTTTATTATTTTTTTATTTTTTTTCTTTCACATATGTATTAACAGATTTGTGTTCATTAAGAGTTTAAATATACTGTTTTCTTACCCTTAATGCAAAAACAACACTGAACAGGATCATGGTGGGCAGTTCTCTTTTGGGGGAGGGGTCAGTTTTGGAGACCTGTCAAAAAGAACATTGTTAATAAATAGAATTAGTTTAAGTCATTTTATTATTAAGCATGTATTTTAAGAAATAATCCTGTGATGATAAACTCTTAAAGCAACGATAAATCATATTCTGCTTCCTTTTAATGTTATATCATAACAGTAAATTAACTAATGATTGCATAAAGAGTATTGCAGTTCAGATTATTAAAAAAGTGCAGACTTATAAGAAACTACATAGTATTTATTTTTGTTAAATGTGAAATAAATGAACTTAAGTAAGTCTATGAAGATGATTCTTTCATTGTGCAGGTTAGTATAACAGATCATGATGCAGCATACATAACAGACAAAGTGTTCTTTTAATAATCTGAATCAATGCTACAATTTACTCAAGTTATATATCTTAGCTGGTAAATAATGTTACATTTTCATTCAACAAATGCAGAGTATTTGTGGCAGGAGGATTATTTCTTGGTAAAGTGGACTAACATATTTTCTCTCTAACAGAAGGTGGAGCTGTTAGCCTGTGTGATGGTAGTCACCTGTGCAATTGGCAGGTATATCATCATACATACATGAACACATAGTTTGTGTTCTGATGACTCAAATATTCCAGATGTTTATGGGAAGAATAAATGGTCACCAAAGTACAGTTCAAAACAACATCATATGTCTTTTAACTGGCCTGACATCTTTCATATAAAACATTTGGCATGTCTCACCTGAATATGTATGTGGAGCCTGCAGTAGGTTGATGTCCGGACGAAGCGAGCGCACATTGTCCTATTTTTAGTTCAAACTTCTTGCCGCACATATCAGACTTGGTGGCCAAGATGGTGGCGAGAATACTATCAGAAAACCTTTTAAGGGAAAGGAACAAAAAAAAAAGGAATACTGACAGTGAATACAGAAGAAGTGAAACTGAAATCAGTTTTATTACAGTGGGTGGGTCTGATTGGCTTTCAAGCTCTAATCTACTTAGCACTGAGAATTATACGACTCTTATATTTCTAGGGGATTCACAAGGGACGGGTGATTGGGCAAATGATTCGGTAAAGCCTCTGGACTTTTTGTTTTCTGATCTAAATATACTAATAACCTCTAAAAAGTTGAGAATGTGTGTGGTGATTGGATCTATCTGGCGGAGTGGAGTGATGCACCTGTCCTGTATCTATTTCCACACATTCAGACAAGGCTTTTTAGAGAGAATCAAACCCCAAGAAAAGCCCATGGTACAAAAGTCAGTGGTCTGATTTAATCTCTTTCCATGGTGAAATTATTTTGTGAGGGGAAAAAATGAAAGGAAAGCAGGTCTTTAAATGTGTTGAGTTTGGGAACATTACATTAATGCAGGCCCGTCACCTGTAGAACAGTTGATTGAATGACATTTTTGATTGTAAAAAGTTACCCCAGGTGATTCATTATCATGGAATAATGTATTTCAAAGAATGGAACAAAATTATAGTGTTGCTACTTTTTCAAATCTGTTACTGGGGCCCAAGATTGAAGGTGATATCATGATCTTAGATTACATAATAAATAACACACAATTACTCACAGTTTCCCAGATTACATGTGCCATTTGAATGCATATATTTGTGCCGTGCACGATATAGATATAGATATAGATATATCATAATATATATATATATATACACACACACATACATACATACATATACACACACATCATATTATAACATATGCCAGACGAATTATCAGGGAGAAAAGGTGGACAAAGATGGGGGTCTCTGGAGAAAGGAGAGGTGGGAGGTTCAGAATGGTGGTTTAATCTTACCCTGCTACCAACTGTTCATCCGTTAGTGGAGTTTGTTCTCTGAAATGGTAATAGGGCCATAAAATAGAAAGAAAAGAAGAAAAAAACAAACACAGAAGGGAAAATGCAGCAGACAAGTTGCCAGGATGCATGGGACATAAGGGTGACAAAAACAATCCAGATTTTAAGATTTAAGATTGGTCAACAAGGACACGCACGTTTGTTTTTCTTTCTTTTCAGATTTTTAAATGTGGCGTCAATGTTAAATTGTGATATTTGTCCTTTTCTTTTAATAGATACTGAACTTAACATTTTTTTGCCATTATGCAGGTGATTTTTTTTATGAGTTATCTTTAGCATACACTACTACTAGTAGTAGGATAACAGTAATAATATCTAAAATAAAATAAAAGAGTTTACATTGTAATAAACTTTTTAACTAAGTTCTCTTCTGGATCAGGCCATAAAATATACTGTATGTTTCTTAATAATGAATAGTTCATCCCAAAAATGAACGATTTTCCTTGAAACTACAGCTTCACACTCAGGCCATCAAAATGTAGTACGAGTTGGTTTCTCCATCAAAACAGATGTAAAACGAAATTTAGCATCACCTCACGTGCTTACCAATGCATCCTTCAGGTGTCCTGTCAAAATGAGCTCAACAGCTGATAAAAAAAAACACATCACAATAACTCAACAAGGTAATCCACACAAGTCCAGGCCCATTCATTAACATGTTGTGACATGAAACGCTGCATGTTCGTAAGAAACAAATACATCAATAAAAATCCATCAACAACATTTTTTTTTTGTTTTTAATTAAAACCGTTGCCTCTGGCCAAAAGTCCATAATAACACTTTCTCCAGTGAAAAAATCCATCTCCTGTTCTCCGCTCACATCAAAATCCATCAACATCATTGTTAAGAACCAGTTTAGACCATTTTCGCTTGCAAAGAGTTTTCGATTTGTGCTTATTTCTCTCCTGAATGAGAAGACATGAATTTTTCTATGGAAATAAAGAATATTATGAAATAGAATACAGAGTTACAAAAACCCTTAACGACTGGTTTGTTTCTTACAAACATGCAGCTTTTCACTTCACAAGACATTAATTGATGGACTGGAGCTGTGTGGATTATTGTGATTTTTTTTTTTTATCAGCTGTTTCATTCTGATGGCACCCATTCACTGCAGAGGATCCATTGGTGAGCAAGTGATGCGACGCTAAATTTCTCCAGAACTTTTCTGATAAAGAGACACACCTCATCTACATCTTGGTTGACCGAGAGTGAGTATAATATCAGCATAATATCCAGAACACAATCTAAAATCATCCAACAACAAAAACATATGGCACAATAGACAAAATGAACTAATGGTGAAACTGGCGATCTCTTAACATTCACGCCACCAAGATTACTGCATGTCACAAAAAAAATAAAAAATGCTGACAAACAACAGAATGCACAGAAAACACAACTCTAGTATCATTTTCAAATTTTACAAGAAACTTACAAAAGAGAACAGAATAAACACTCTTAATTCCATCGTCTTGCATAATACTTGAATCGCCATCCCTGGTCCCTCTAGAGAGTCACCTGAGGTATTACAAACACATAACGGACTTCCGCTGGTTTGCTTTGATGGAAGAAAAACACACCACTTCTCTGAAAGCACAATTCTTTGTGTATACGTGTATGTGTAAAGTGGGAGTGGAAACAAGCAAACAGTCTCTTTTTTTGCAGTGTATCAATTACTGGGAACTGCTAGTGTGAGCGTGGGCAATGCGCCCAGTGTCAGGTTGATGAAGAAAGGAAGCATGAACACTTACATGTTTTGCTGAGGAAGTTGTTTTTCAGATACTTTCTGAAACGGGGGGTATCGGAAGAGCAGTTATTATTTCCTCTGCTGCCCAGAAGCTAACTAGTATAACACTTATGGGACTTTTTTTTTCTCCTATTTGGCTGCAGGCTGGATCGGCCCTGTTTCCGCATCAGCTTCGCATCTGAATCATTTAAATCTACAGACCACTGCCCTTGTACATCCTGACGCGTTTTCCTTAAGTATATATAATCTCAAGCGAATTAAATTCGCAGCTGGCAGGTGGTGGACCACTGAAGGGTTGCTCTGCGTCGGGGATGCCATTTACCTGAATGGCGGTATAAAAAAACCTGGTGCATTTGTTGAACTGCATCTCAATAACATGGGCGGAAAATACACGAAATTTACCTACCGCGATTTGAGAAAGAATAAACAGCAGAGCTAAAGCGTTTCGAGTAGTACACGAGTATCTGGTTTAGCAATGCTCGCTAGCCAAACCTAAGAACAACGTGGACTAACGCGACAAAACAGGTTACTGGTATCAATCCCAAAGATAATAAATCCAAATATTTTATCCACCAGTCACCTTCTGGTGCCATGTGAATATGTGCAATTATCTGACAGTTAAGTTTCAGCAATGAAAGCTGCAGGTAAATAAAAGTAATCCCTCTCACACACACCACAGTCATTTAGCAGCAGGTCATGGTTTGTTGTTACACAAGCGGTGCGCCGTAGAAATACAAATGGCTTGAATGCAAGGTTTCCGCATACATCCTATCGGTACACACAAAAATTAATGAATAAATAAAAAAATAAATCACACATTAATTAAATTAATTCGTTTTAAACACGTTTTAAACATATTTCCTTACATGCCGCTCTTGTCCCCAGGTTCCCATTTTTAATTACTGACCATTTAAAAACGGTGAAAAAAAACAAAAGAGAACAATAATTTGGTTATTTTTGTCTCTTCTTATTTAATTTACCCCTTAATCATGATTTAACACCCGTCTTAATATCTCGCTTACTTTATAGGCCTCGAAAATTTGTTTAGACATAACATGAACTGCTAGGAAAACTATGCAGGTAATGCTACAAAGACATTAATATAGATATCTGAGTATTACTCAAAAATAATAAATTGTATTCTGTTACTGAATACCAAATTACATGACACGAAATTGTAGTTAGTAACGTAATCCGTTCCATGACACAGTTTTAAGGTAAACGATGTGTGTCAGACTACGTTTTGGATTACTTTTGTGACCCAACTGGTTTATCACATTGATTTAAGTAGGATCATCTTACCATAACCGATATAAACATACACAGGGAAAGAAAATATATTCAGTTTATTGTTATTAAACAACATGAGAGTGCATTAAACATTTATGTTACGGTCAAGGGTTCCCAAACTGGGGGGGGTTTTCATGAGGGAACTGCAGGGGGTTCAATTTTACTGTTAAGTGGAAAGTTAGAAATTATTACTTGCAAATGCTCATAAAAATGTACATTAAATAAACTATTTTAAGAAGATACAATTAAATAAAACATCTTAGTAATAAGTTTATTATTTTATTTGTTTCACCCTGCATGTCAATGTGAACATTAACCAAAGTCAGAGAAACCGGAACATATGCAAATTGTGACTTACAATAGCGTAGTTAGACTTATAAAAATATTTAGTTTTAAAATCTCAGGGGGTCACTTTAAGTTACTTAACATAATTAGGTTGAAAGGGTTTTTATTTGGCTGACCAAAAAAAGGTTGGGACTCCTTGCATTACATGTAAATAACAAAATAACTTGGAATGTTGTGGCCTTTTGTTAAATGTGTTGATGAGACAAACAGCCTTCCAACAGACAAAGTAATACATGGTTAAAATAACCACTGAGTGACACCTCAAATAAAAAATAAATTAAATATGCAATGTTGAATATTGTTGAAGAAACACCTGAATCGAGTTTTTGTAAACCCCGTGGCAATTATCATTGCTGTGGGCCTCTCATCAATAACTATGACTGTTCATTTGGGTGAATGTCATACAAAACCCAAGACTTTCTTCATGGAATATAAGTGTCGCCGGCTATTTTAGAAGCGAAACTGAAAGATGGAAAAGAAGAATTGGGAGAAAATCAGATTTAATTATGACCTAATTTATTGCTATTGTGGTGAATATTTATGTAAATCAACTACAAAGTACTGTAGTTCTGGATTACAAGTATTTTAAAATTAATTTAATCTAAGTATAAAGTATTTACTTTTTGGAAATCTGTGGTCACTATGTCATCCAGATTACATGTACTCCGTTACTACCGCCTGTCTTGTTTTTCTGTTTACAAACAACCCAATTTCCAAAAAAGTTGGGGAACACTGGTACAACAATAAACAAACGCATCTAAAGACTTCGTCTTTTTTTCGCCAGCACTTAACCACTAATACTAGTCCTCTTTATCTTTTCTTTTCTTGTCTATCAATATTTCGTAAAAAAAAAAAAAAAAAAACCTGGCTTACGTGTTCTGTACTAGACTACTGATCCTATGTCATGGCACTTGTATGACACTTTGTTGGTTCTCACTTGTTGATCTGATTGGCCGCTTCTATGTGTTTCTCCATTTGTAAGTGTTTGGATAAAAGCGTCGCGTAAATGATTATTTAACTGTAAATGTAAATTGGTGCATAAAACAATGCCCTGAATGGAAGTTTTTCCAAATTTCAATATTTTTTTTTATTCAGAATACAACATAGATGACATAACAATGGTTAAACTGATTGATCTAACAACCTTGTCTCAGTTTAAGGGAAACATACGTTGATTTTAAATTTATGGCCCAATCAACACATCTCTCACAAAGTCATGGGACAAGGCCCCTGTTACCATGTGTGGCATCCACTGTCTTCTTTTTATAACCGGTCCTTAAAACACATCTGGGGCCTGAGGAGACAAGTTTGCCTCAAGTTTAGAAAAGGAATGTTGTCCCCCATTCTTGGTCTAAAACAGCCGCTTGCTAGGTGCTCAAGTCGGTCTTAGGTCTTTCTTGTCGGCATCTTCCTTTATTGATGCCCAAATGTTTTCTATTGGTGAAAATCGGACCGCAGGCTGGGGGAGAGTTTGTGGTGGAAGAGAGCGGGGTGCCATTTTTTCAGTACCCGGATCCTTCTTCTACGCAGGCCATGATGTGTAGCCTGGATTGTTAGAATGGGTCTGTCATTTCTGTTGAAAAGTTAGTGCAAGTGCTGGTCTCTGAGGCGACTTCTCTGATGGAGCATATGTTGTTCTAGAATGATTACCTGTCAGGCATTGAGTGGCCTTTCTCGAGATGTGGTAAGACTGCATAGTGTCCAGCACTGTCATGAAACCTGCAGTACCATCAGAGATGCATGCTTCTGAAACTGAGCACTGGAACACTTGTGGTTTGTTCCCTTGTCCTCTGTTTAGTCCTTATGACATGGCGTGCCCAGTTTGTCCAAAAATAACTTTCAAATTTTGAATTCGTCTGACCACAGAAAAGCTTTTCCTTCCACTTTGCCCACAGTCCATTTAATGACCTTGGCCCAGAGAACACCTCTGTGCTTCTGTATCATTTTTTATATATAGCTTTCTTTTTTGACCTATATAGTTTTTAGAGCTGGCAACAGCGCATGGCATGGTAGATTGTGCTCACCGACAATGTTTTTTCTGGAAGTATATTCCGGAGCCCGTGTTTGTGATTTATCCAGTACAGCAGCATTCCTGGTATGTGATGCATTACCGTCCAGGAGCCCTAAGATCACGGGCATAATCCCAGACACCTGATGATTTTGTCCGCCTTCGAGCCATTAAACGCAGAGATTGTTCCAGATTCTCTGAATCTTTGGATGATATTATGCACGGTAATGATATAGTCCTGCAAACCTCTTGGCAATTTTTCTCTGATACTCCTTTCTGATATTGCGCCACTTATTTTGTTCGCCGCAGCAATTGGAGGGGAATTGGTGATCAGCTGCCCATCTTGGTGATTAGCCTCCTGACACTGCCACCTCTGAGAGGCTCCTTTTTATAACCCGATCATGGGTTGCCAATTTGACCTAATAAAGTTGCAAATTGGTCCATACCGTTGTTCCTTATTATGCACATTTAACTTTTCCGGCCTCTTATTGCTACCTGTCCAACTTTCTCTGGAATTGTACTCCTCACATGACTCCAAAAATGAGCTCAAGTAGTTGGCATGACATTTCACAATGTCTCACTGTCAACATTTTGAATATGTTAGATAATTCTATTGTGAAGTGAAAATATACGTTTAATGATATTCTGTAAATTTATTCCCTTCCCTTTGTTTTTACTCAACAATGGGTACAGTGTCCCAACTTTTTTTAGGACATCGGGGCTTGTTATGTGTTGGACTGTGGTTTTGTCATACCTTCCCTGTCCTAGTTAAATTGGTTCCATCTGGTTATTCATATTGATGGTAATCTCTATAGTGAACACTTATCATGTTAATATTTTTTCACTTATATTGTTAGTTCAGTCCGTTTGTTTTTTCCGTTGTTCCCGGTCTCATCATGTTACCTCTGTTGTTTAGATTAACCCTGTGTGCTGGATTGAAAGACTGTTTGGAAAACCTATCATCTTCATGCTTTGTTTTACAGCAGCGAGTTGTGACAGAAGACTGGAACCCTCCAAAGGTTGAACAGTATAGCAGTCCAATTCTTTTATTTATTTTAGTTGTTGTGAGTGTTGTGTTTAAGTTTATTTGGATTTTTTTTTTCTGACATCATGGACCTCCCTGCCGTACACCCTCCTGTTGACTTGAGCAAAGGAAGATGATATGATGCCAAATGGAGAAAATTCGATCTAATCTTATTTTTTGCTAGTATGCTATAAGTAGGCCATTCCTTGACAACCTGCCAAAGACTCAAAGCCACCCTTGACTGAATGCTTTATTTATAAGACGCTTGTTGAAATTCTGTAATGCCATTGAATCATGATTGAATTGATGCAGAGCTCTCGATGGGTAGCCTCCTCAGAAGTACAGGCATGGAAGAGATGCCGCCACAACTATTTCTGCTAGGTGGCTGAACGGTGGCTGAACTCAGAGTATAACCCAAAATGCCTCTCACACTTCTAACGACAATGGTGAGACAATCCTGCCAACAAGTCTGTTGATCACAGAACATGTTATAAGCTATCATTCGATGAGGGATTCAGGCATCGTTATCGAGAGGGTGTGCGGTGGTGCTATGAGCACCTTGGCCCCTTGTTCCTCCCTCTGATGAATTTCCCCTTCCTCATAGTGCCCCTTGTGTCATCAGTGTCATGTTGTGTGTTGTGTTGGTTGTTTTGGTTGTCTGCGGTTTTAATTAACTTCCCTCTACTTTGTTTAATGAAGGCCTGACTCAGTCTAACTATATAAGGTAATTAGTAGTAAACTAATAGTCCAGTAAAATGATGAATAATATTTAGCCCGTAAACAAAATTATGAGCCACAACGATTACTAATCCACCTGACGACTCCTCATTTTGGGTCGATCCCAAAGGTGTCAGGACACCTTGTTAGTTATTTAAATGCACTAACCAGATGCCATTCAATAAACGTCCGCAACTGCCGGTAAGTGGAGTCCTCAGCGTTTGGTTTTGTTTACTTATATGATTAAATTATTATTATTTGACAAGAACCGCATGAAGAGAGCTCAAGCTATTGTTATATATTGCTGTGTGTAGGCTTGGTGCACTTAATGCTAACTGCCAATGGGTCTTACATACTTTTGTTCAATGTTCAGTGAAATATTTTAAATAAATTTCTATACACTAATGATATCAACTCAGTACTCATGTGCATTATTCATATAGTTTATTATTTACCTGAATAACTTGAAAAACACACATAAACTATATATTTTCTTTCGCAATCGTGTGTTTTATTGTCTTAGCGTTCATTCTAAACCGTATTACAGCAAAGTAGATGCTTGTCCATATTAGTCATTTTCCTGCCATAAGGTATTTACTTCTATGAGTCTGTTTTTTTGCGGACTTTTCTGCGGTAGAGCAGCCCCCCGGCTTTTCGAGTATTGTTTTTTTTATTTCCCTTTAATTTAAAGAAACAGGGACAGTGATGCATTAAACATTAACCCTCAAATGGGAGAGATGCATATTTTACCCGGTGAGAGGGGTGGTTTTAGCTCAAGAGATATTTTTCACCCGTAGTCCGCTTTGTGCAGAATGATGTTAATCTACAATAGACTAAAAACATACGATGATGGAGACTATAAGATTTCTCTCCTTTACCAAAAAAAAACAAAAAAAAAAAAAAAATGTACGAAAGTTCATGTTCACAACCTCATGTTCATATACTGTAGAACACCACAATTACACACACACATACATATATCTGGTCACATGGGGACCTCATAATTTGATGTGATAAAAAGACCATTTCTTTGCTTGGCGTATGAACATGTAAGAGGTATTGCTTTTCTTGTTTTTTAGCTAATGTAAAGCAACATATTCCACTGACGAGTGGCCATACAAGAAAAAAGCAAGTGTTCCTTCCAAATGCTGTCGTGCGTTAGGGAGCCTGCCTTCGACCTCGCATTGATCTTGTGGCTCGAGCTGTTGTTTCAGCCCAAAGATATGAATTCTTTAGTGGAGTTGGAGCACGGTGTCATAAAGGATCGTATACATCACCCACAGTTTGGTGTGATTTATCAGAATTCAGAGAGCTGAGAAATTGATATTTACACCAATATGGCAGTGGAATCAGTTCTTCTTTTTCTTATCGTGGCAGATGCTTAGAGAGCTTTTCGATAAGCACTCAAGTGGCTTGCGGCATTTTTAGACCTGTAACCAACGTTTTCATACAATATCGAAAATGAGGAACAATTCTTGCCTTTAGAAAGGCCCTGAGGCCTCGATTTAAGGAATTTCGAATTTGTCCTGAACTGTGCCCATAGTGAAATCTTTTTGTATTGTTCAACTTTTGTTTATTTTACTTTAAGCCTAAATTTGGTACTACATGATGAAACTGCCCTGCATGACTGTTCAGGCCTCTGTAATGTTAGTCACACACAAATCGCCTCATTTTTGATACAGAGAAAATCCAAGTCATAGACTATCTTATGGTCTCCTTTGATTTCACACACACGCATCTAGATTTTATAATATAGACTTGTCTCTCTCGTATCGTGAACACATCCTGGCCTGACATACACTGTGCGAGGGGTGCGAATTTCTAGCGATTTTTATTAAAACAAAATATTTATTAAATATGTAAATGCAGCTACCTGTAGTTCTCTACAGACACCAAGCAACTATAGACAAAGGTTCCTGTTCTCTCCTTTCGTTCTTTTGCGGTTTTGATTTGGGAAAGTTTATAGCGCCGTCAGAGGGGTCCCCTTGCCTTTTAAAGTTATCTGACTAAACACTCATATTATTCGTACTTTTGGAACCTATTATTATTATAGCATGTATTTAAAAATCATAGAGTGCCTTGTAAAACAATTAATATCACAACGCTGGTAAAACTTATACTGATTTTCATCCCTCCGAATTATACTATCAATCCTACTTTTCATTATCATTCAAAAGGAATAAATCTAGAATAAATTCTATTTTTAAATAAGATTGATTTTTTTCTCAACAAAACAATCTTACAATAATAGCCAATAACAACAGTTATAAACAACATAATTCAGTTTCTAATTACAGAGTAATTAAGAGATGCAAAGGAAAAAAAATTTTCAACTCTTAAACTTAAATGGTCTTCTTTTCTGTTCTGTGTTTCAAAACTTATTCACGGCATTTGCTGCTACAGAAGCATCCGTTTCGATACACGGATCAGCAAGGAGCACAGCGCTATTTCAAGCCGTATTCCATATGCCCCTTTTATACTTTGAGCACCCACCCCTCCAAAGGTCTCTGCACGACCCTGAACGTGCATTTGTTAGGCAAGTCATAACTGTATTACGGAGGTGTTGTGATATCCCCATTAACAAGCTCAAACTTAGAAAATAAAGAAGTAGCATGTACCCTGAAGTTATCTGGACCGACGTTGAGTTTGTCGCAGTGCAGCTGGCTGAGTTAAGAGTAAGTGCCTTTGATGTTATCCAAGTTCTTCACGGCTTTGTCCAACGCATTTAGCACTGTTCTGCCATGCTCTGAAACCTTGGGATTGCCCAGGATTGCAGCTGCACTGGAAAGGTTTCCAAAGGCACCCAAATACCTTTGAGTCAAGGGATAAACAATCAGCACCCTGTCATATGAAACAATGAAAATACATAAATCCAAAGTCTATTTAAAATGCATCACTAAATAAACAACCTGGTATATAGGCCTATATGATCTTTTACACAATATCAGATTACCTTGCCAGAGCCTGGGGTCCGATTTCATCGACGTTGATTTTGCCCCAGACACTCGCAATAGTACTGCGCTCAGAATCTGACCACTCCACCATTGTGATTATGTCTTTACTTTTTCAACGAGTGTGAATGCTGAACATAGAGAGATGCTCGCGGAGTTTTTATTTATACTCGCACTCTCCGCTCCCACATCAGGCGCTGAGACTGATTGGCTGTGTGGTTGTTCATATTTGGACCCGATCCGAGCTAATGCTACATTTTGATTAGAAACTGCAAAGTCAGATTTGTCAGAAATATATTTCAAACATCACAAAATAAATATGGATTCAATCATCAAATTCATGTGGATGCTTGCCCCGAAAAAAAAAAAACTGGACAACTTAATCGGTGGCAACTCTATAGATGAAAAGCTCGCGTTGGTTATATCTAACGTTAAATTAACCAAAACGAACGCATTTAGATAATTAAAGTTTTTAATTTGAACGAGTGCCAGCTCTTTTTGCTTTATCTAGACATTCAGACCCGCTCCTCCCATTTCATAATGTTCTTAATTTGGTAAACTTTGATAACAGTGATGTCCTGTTCTTTTTTAGTTGCTCCACCCTTTAGGTGCCATTTGGTGTCCCCAAATGACCCCAAAGCATCTTTTAGCCTAAGTGCAAAGACAGTGGACTGAATTATATCTTACTGTTAATTAATAAAAAACGCAAGTACAGTATTATCTCACACACACGCAAACAAACAAATAGCCTACATTTTCCTTCTTGTCGCAGTCTTTCAGTAAATTGTTTTGTTCGATGCTGTATTTTGGGCAAATGTTTTAGGATATTTAGGATCACTTTGTTCATCGACACAAATAGATTCGTAGGCATTTTCCCTCCTTCATTTAAAAATAAATAAAATAAATCTGAAAAAAAAGAATAATAAATAAATAAATACCATTCAAAAATTTTGATCAAATAATGAATGATGAAATTAAGTGACTAAAATCGCCCGAAGCTTAATTATTGGCTGAAGTGTTAGAGGTGGAGCTGGTGAGATGTTGGGTGTGGCAGCACTTCGCGTTATAAAAAGTCCTTATCCTACACCTAAAACTCTACTCTTGTAATAACAAGGTGGAAAGGATCAGAAAATGAGTTTGACAGCTAAGGATAAAGGCTTGGTCAATGCCTTCTGGGGTAAAATCTCTAATAAGTCCGATGCCATATGCCAAGAAGCTCTGGGAAGGTAAGAGCTCTATATTTAAATTTGACTTATGTAAATTAATTTTTTGACTTCCAATAAAACTATATAAATAATACAAACGGATTCTTCTCTTTCCCACAGAATGCATGCTGTCTACCCTCAGACTAATATATTTTTCTCAGTGGTATGATTAGTCTCTTAGCTCGTCCCAGGTGAAGAAACACGGCAAACATGTGATGGGAGCCATCACTGATGTTCTGGGCAAAATGGATTATCTTATGGTGGACTGAGCTCCTTGAGTGATCTCCATGACACTAAGGTTCGCCTAGACCCTGTAAACTTCAAGGTGAGATGATGCAGATAAAGCTGCACTGAAACTGTAATTTTGACCTTCAACCGTTTGGAGTTCATTGGAGTACATTTTAAGGGGAAAAAATCCTGGAATGTTTTCATCAAAAACCTTAATTTCTTTTCGACTGAAGAAAGAAATACATAAACATCTTGGATGACATGGGGGTGAGTAAATTATCAGGAAATTTTAATTTGAAAGTGAACTAATCCTTTAATATTTATATGATTGTCTTAAATTACAAACTTTAACAACCTCAGGGCATTTAGCGCAGCTGATGACGTTTAGAAGTGACGCTAAAGGAAGAGAGGATAAATCTTTTCACTTGATTTCACTCCATCCTCGCGTCTTTTACTTGTATCCCTCACTCCCTCAGTCCTGAAGGGGTGGAGCTAAGACGCGAGGAAAGAGGATGCACAAATAAGAATTGTGA
>NC_056574.1:12802992-12820403 GCF_018340385.1 Cyprinus carpio | reverse complement strand
AGGTTCCATTTTAAACGTCACGCCTCAGTGCGAGCAGAAGCCTCTTGATGTTGGTTTCGGTCTGAAATGCCCGTGCTCCGCTTCAGGACTGGTTCACTGCCAAACACTCTCTCCAAACAGAGCGAAGGATTTATGCATCTCTGTCCGAGTGTCAGAACAATTATTCTAAGCTCCGAGCAGATGAATTATAGTCAAGCATTAGCACAATATTAATGATAGCTCCCATTTTTATATTGTGGCAGTAATCATTGGAGAAATTTATTTGAGTCGCTTCTCCTTTGCTTTTGCCAAAGTGGCCAGTGCTCAGCATTTCCTGTGTATGATGAAAAGGATTTGATAGATTGGCCGCATCTGTGTCATCTTTATTTTGGCAGAGCTTTCACGGCAATGGTCTGGATTTGACATATGGATCCACATAGTGATTCAGTCATAGCAACATTATTGTCAGATGCATGATTTGTTAGCCCATTTTACCGTGCATTGAAACAACGTCTGTGATGGTCAAGCTTCCAACGATGATTTTATTTCCCGCACAATCTAAAAGAGAACAGGGAGGAAAGTACACAGTAAATTGTATATGGCAGTATTGCTCATGGGCTATTTGGGGGGGAAATCGTTTCAGTTTTTATAGTGAATGTGCATATATATATTTTTTATAGTGCAATCACTGTAAAATTATTTAAAAATATTAGCCGATTAATAGCAATAGCATTTATTTATTTATTTTTGGTAAATAATGAATTTGTCTGTTTTGTTAAAGTGTGCATTACAGTATGTTTGGGCAACAAACAGAGACAACAACAGCAAGGTTCGGATGATTTTTATTCAGTAGGAGAAGCTTGTTCTGGATGCTTTCCACTAAAAACAGTTTGGCTTTTCCCTCTATTATCTTTGGTATCTTTCAACAAACAAAAATGGTGAGAACTGGGACTTGCACATTGTCCTAGCTTGACCTTCTGCTTTGAAAGTTATGGAGAGAGCTTCTTCACAGCATTAAACTCTCCTTTGAATCATACCGTGTCTTAGTTTTCTATCCTTCTCAAGTACACTTAGCTGCATTAAGCAAAGGTGTGTGCAGATGGTCCAGGCCAGTTGCTGAAAGGACACATCATTTTCATTTTCTCTTGTTCAGTGCTCCAGCGTCTCATGGGTGCACAAGACCTTTGCTTTTTCTGTTACTGTTTTTTTCTCCTTTTTAGAACAGATTCAGACCCTTGTCTCCTTCTGTTCTCCTCCTTTCTCTCTGTCTGTTTCTCTGTATCTCTTGCTCTCCAGGCCCCCACTGGGTTAGGGTATTGTTATGCTGTCAATCATACAGTAGTGTAAGATTTTTGCTGCTTGTAGCTTCCTGTAAGGCCCATTCAGAGGGAGTGTCCGCTGAGGTCCATATAGACACTGCAGCATTCCTGGTTTGGTTTTGAAAAAGTAGCTAAAGCAAACATGAATAAATCGTCATCAGATTTCAATGTGAAATATTTTTTTTTCATTGTATATTTAGATTTTTACACTTTTTTTATAGTGTCTTTGTTACGTTACATGTACTTACTATAGTAAAAATAGTAAATTATGCATGATTGTATGCAGCAACTCTAGTCCTAACAATAACTCTATTAAGTGCATTATTACTTAGTAATTAAATGTATAATTACACCGAAACAAGGACACTATAAAATAAAGTGTAACCACTTTTACCTAACTTTGAAACAGAATTATGCAAACTACTACTTTTTTTTTTTAAGAGTAAACTGTTTACTCTTGTACATTTTACAACTATTTTTTCAAATATTTTTTCAAATTTTCAATGAAATGCAGCTTTTTTTAATTAGTAAAAATAAACGATTTGGTAACACTTTATTTGAATATGACAGTTTTATAATTTATATACTTACTACAGTAATAACAATAAATTATGCATAATTACTAATAACTAACCTATACCAAACCTTAACACTAACCTTTACCATATAGTAAGTACATGTAGTTCATTAATACTAATCATTGTATATTTGTGTAATTACACTGTAGTTGTTTGCAGTGAATACAATTCATTAATGTAGACAAACTTAATTGTGTGACAAATCTGGCATCAAAATCAGTGTGAATAGTTTTGGTGCAAAAGATTGTTTGCAAATATTTTATATGTCTGTTTAGTCATAACAGCCTTGGCCTTTCTTCTGTTAGTTCATTATGTGTTGACAGTCATTGCATTATGAGACTGCTCATTACTGAATAAATGGGGTTTCTGAAACTCACTGGGGGAGACAGAGCGAAATATAGAAAGGAGTTTGTGTGGATGCTGTCGCAACTGTCCCAGTTGTTGTGAAAAGGCACAAAAGCAGCAGGAACTGGACGTCCCTTTCGAGACTGCGTCTGAGTCGCGGCCTTTGTGTCGTGAAGTGCTGTTCTGAATGTGTGGATGAATGCAGCAGCCTGTAACTGCAGGCACCAGGCATCAAGGCTTTTGTGCGAGTCTCAGAGAGCACGGTCAGAAAAAACAACTACATCTGGAACCATGGAAGGAGGAGTGTGCGCAGCGTCCCCTTGTTGCACCTCCGTATTCCACAGATCGGGAACCGACGGAGTGATCATGGTGCACAATGGAATGTCTTGATCAACAAGTGCATATGAATAGAAAAATCAATGAAAGCTCTTTTTCATAAATTGAGTGCATGTTAAATTAGCCCGAATGGGTCCGTCTGGACAGATAGCGGATTGTTTGGCGGCTGTCTTTGGATCATGTCTATCGACTCTGTGAGGGGGGTGGGTTGCGTTGGTTTACAGCTGTGAAAGAATAAGATAGAGCCTAATCAATGAAGTGCTGAGATACGGGTGCAATTTTCTTGGGGTATTGCTGTCAAAAGTGGCTCTGCCAGCTAATGCTTTTCAAAATGGCTTCACACCCACTTCTGTCGCCAACACAATACCACTGTGTGATTGCTTAATTTCACAATCCATCCAGGCCAAGACATTCCCCAATTAAAAGTGTCTTTTGCCGCTTCTGAGGAGTGGTCCAAAACTGCTCTGGTTATCCAACATATTTAACAAGACACGAGGCTGCTCCTGCTGTGGTACTTTTTTCCCAGCTAGGATGCCGTTTGATTCCGATTTAGCAGCTAAAGGAAAAGCCAGAATCATTTCACTGATCATCATATAAAAAGGGTGTTGCCATCTGCCGCCGGCTGAACAACCAGCTATAGCTCATAATTTTGCATTCTGTGGGAAGTTATGAAACGGCACTGTGTATAATGTGCGTGCGAGCAGTACAGAACTATACTAATCCACTTCTGCCTCATCCTCATACAAATTTGTATGTGAAATTCCACGGTGATTTGGTTTGAGTGAAATTCCTTGAAAACGTTCATTTGAAAACGAAATGGAAGAACTCGCTCTACGGGATATGAAATGTCAGTCATGCATCATTCTGTTCACATCCTGTCAGTCAGCTCCCCGTGTGAGCGCCAGCCTGGAGAGGAAAGTCAGGCTGAAAGGAATCCTGTGTGAGGCTGAAAGGAGTTGTGCAGGTGATGGAGGGAGCAGGAGAGAGTGTTGAATATAATAGCTTACAGACCTTAATAATAATAATAGCTCACAGACGTTCAACAGAACTCCAAGATATGATTATTTATGCTGTGCATGTTTCTAACCTGCTATATTTGGGGTGAAATAGCTAAATCTGTCTGTAGAAGTCAGCAAAAAAAGTAGATTTTTTTCCTCGGACTGTGAAGGTTCTCAGCTAGCTGGTCACTGGTGTGTTCTGAAGGGTTGTGGTCAGCTGAGGAAAACAATTTTAAAAAGAAAATAATAATAATAACTTGAATAAAATGAAATAATAATTTTGGCACACTTAGCAGAATGAAGCTATATCCACAAGTGTGCAAATAAATGTAAATTTGTTGGTTTCTAAGGTGATGTTTCATACTTGGTAAAATATAATGAAATAAACAAGAATAATAATAAATGGATTATGAATAGTGATATATGAATAAATATAATAATAATAATAATAATAATAAATTTAAAAATAACTACAATAGTAGCTTAAATAATTAGAAATAATAATAATAATAATCATCATCATCATAAAAATGATTGATAGTATTATTGTAATTAAATTAAATTAAATTAAATTAAATTAA
Organism: Cyprinus carpio; assembly: GCF_018340385.1. Lineage (NCBI taxonomy): Eukaryota > Metazoa > Chordata > Actinopteri > Cypriniformes > Cyprinidae > Cyprinus > Cyprinus carpio. The sequence goes on along the minus strand of NC_056574.1, from coordinate 12,816,267 downwards.
ATTAAATTAAATTAAATTAAATTAAATTAAATTAAATTAAATAATTTTGGCACACTTACCAAAATGAAGCCACATATATAAGGTTTGTAAAAAATATTATTTAAAAAAAAAATAACTACAATAATATTACTATTTAGATAATAATCATAATAATAATAATAAGTATTATTATTATTGATAATACATTAAAACTAGAATAAATTAAAATAATTTTGGCACACAAACGAAGCTACATCCACACGTTTGCAAATTAATAAATAATAAGTCAATTTTTTTGGTGAAACTCACTGGTTTCTAAGGTGATGTTTTCCTTCTGCCTATTATTCTGCAAATAAAAATATCATGCACATACCGCATATGACACTCAATCAAGTTTTACCTTCATGCAGTGATAGACCTGGCCTGATCAATGCGGATCAATAGGCATGATAAGTGCGGTGTTATGTCATGCCTGGTCATTTGTTAGCATGTTCTCCCAGCAGAATTCCAATATGTTGGGGGTCATGTGTATTGGTTTGCGTGCATGTGTGTTTGTCAGGGAGTTTTCTGAGCCCAGGGAGGAGGCACCACAGCTAACCAGCCAGGGACTAAAGGCAGCTGTTTGTTTGCCTGTTTGCAGAGAGAGGGAAGAAGGGGGGCAGGAGGGAGCCCTTGGAAAGAGAAGTGGAAGGGCAGCGTGGAAAAAAAAGAAAACAAGAGGCACTGTCAAAACACAGCAGGAAGAAGAAGAAGAAAAGAGAGCAGAGGAAGAATAATTCACATCAAAAAGTGGGAGAGAAACACTATTAAGATGGACTCATTAGGGTAAGACTGGCTCCGTACCATCACTGGCTTCAGTGCGATACCAGCTCAGTGCTTCTTTACTGACACCTCAATATCTAATTGGCCAACAAATAAACAGCCTCAGATGATGTTGTTTACTCTTTTTTTATGGAACTTGGTATTTGTTGATTATTAATAACCTATGTTACCTACATAATCCATGTTGCAAAAATTATAAATGTATGTAGTCATTTTAGGCTTCTCATAATTCTAAAATAAATTTAGTAAATGATGGGTTCATTGTTTTAACTTGACATAGCTATGACATTAATGTTGCAAGGTGCTGAAAATACAGTGAGATATCCATCTGGTGCTTGTTTACAAACACAAACAATTTAAAAAAAAGCACATATGGAACGTAAGAACGTGTCCTGAGTGAACAGCCCCCTGGGGCCGTCAGTCATAACTCACAGTCTGACGGCACAAAGATGATTCAAAGTCTTTATTGAACATTCTTAATTCCAACAGCACAGACAGAATCAGACTTTAATAGTCATGAGCATACTGAAGTCAGAGAGATGCATCTAGGGAAAACAAGGAGGTTTGGCTTATGAGTAAAGCTGCAGATATAAACAGAATAACTAAGTAACTCAAAATATACCAGAAATTAGGCAAGAAAATACTTTTTGGACTTTGCTCAAATGGACACATACAAATGTGAACAATGACACAGCCATAGACATCTCTACAAGAGCTTTCTTCTTTTAAAGTGTGCCATATTCCCCTCAATTGTAGATACTCATCATATGTTGATTATTAGTTTAATTATAATTGATTATTAAATATCAAAAACGATGCATTTGGATTTTCAGTCAATCACTAAATGTAAACTTAATTTTCACATTTCTTGTAAACAAAATATTGGTATGATATATTCTATTTTAACTGTTGCTCTAAAATTACAGCCTGACACAGGAATTTGCTGTACCAGCCACCGTTTAATGGTGGTAATTGAAGTAAAACCAAAAGTAATCACAACTTTCATTATTTAGTCATTTTAACTATGATTTCTATGAAACAAACTGCATTATTTGCTAGAAAATAGTTGCTTGGAAACATTTATAAAAGCTATAAGTGCAGCTGCAATTGTTTCATTACAAATGATGCAGATCTCCTCACTCCTCTAATAGATTATACAGTATATGTGACGTTTCCATCAGTTAGTTACAATAGTATTTCAGTGCCGGTATGGGACTGCTAACAGCACCAAAGCTGAACACAACACTGAACCGAATATGATTGAAAACTCTGTAACATCCCCACTAGAGCACATCACTTTACAACAAAACAAATGTGCCTGCACTTCTGTCACATCTGTCTAGTACTGTATATTCATCATAAATAGAGCAAAAAATGTTCAGTGCACAGTCGAGTGACAGTGGAAATGCACATGCAATGGTTGAAACAGCTGGGCAGCTAATGGGAGCAGATTATGTGATTCAATGTGAGTTGCAACCTATAATGATAGCATTACTTTTAACACATGCAGATTTGGAACAAACAAGGTGGTGTATTATTAACCACAGACTTTTTTTTTTTTTTTTTGATGAATGATTAAAGATGTTTACTCTAAAAGGATCATTCCATTTCTCCAGCAATATTTAACTATTTTCGAGCAAATTTGCTGTAAATGTACTCAATCTTAGGCCATCCAAGATGTACAGTAGCTGAGTTTGTTTCTTCATTGGAACAGATTTGGAGAAATGCCGTCAGAAGGAGAGTCCAAACAGCTGATCTTGGATGGCCTGAGGGTGAAACAATTTTAAGCACATTTTGGCTGAGCTATTTCTTTAACGCCATGTGTGTCATGTCATGGCTTTGTAAAGAAAAAGTTCCTTAGCAATGCAACAGAAGAATGGAAACTGTTTGAACCATACCACCATTTCTATAGATTCACACTGATGCTCTTCCTTCTTTGGTGTTCATAGCACCAAACATTCTAAACAGACCAAGCTAGCATGTCTTGATGGCACATCCCATAATGAGTCCGTTGTCCAATCAATGTGCAGTGTGGCCCCTTCACCAAAGTACCTGCTGACGTACGCAAAATCCACATGACCATAACAGTGCCCTCCAGTCCATGCACAGGACTAATATTCATGCAGTTTACATGCTGTCGCAATCCAGTGTCAACACTGTATCAGTTCTCTGACTCCTGGCTGATGTGCTATTAGACATTATAGATGCTGTTGACCTCATTACAACCAGTGCAAACCACTGTATTTATTGACCTGGCAGAGATGAGACTTTTACGGCCCAGTATAGGAGCCATGGATAGTGGGTTATTGTGCATATGAATGTCTCCTAGCTAAAGGATGTGTGTGTATTTGTTATACATTTTTTTTTTCAGTTATAATTTTCTAATTATTTGCTTTATACTATTATTACAAATAAATTAAAAGAACTATTTTTGATAGAGTCTATATATCTATATGTTTTGAATTATATTTTATAATAATTATTTAATTTATAGTATTTTAAAACCTATATTTTATATTTCTTTTTTAAATTACATTTATAAAATATATTTATAATTACAGTTTTTTTTTCTTCCATCGAACTAGTGGTGGTGGGTTGATAGGGGGCGCTGGCAAATGATGCAATGAATGGCAGTTGTTGGAGGACCTTTAAATTCTGATTGAATGCAAACAAATGAATGAATGACGTGGTCTTTCTATTAGAGCTAATATATACACTTTTCAGTGGCTTTAATCATTCTTTCTGCCCAGTCATGGTCTTGGCTGGCACCCAGGTGCAAATAAAACCCTTGGCATTTAAGTACCTCAGAATTTTTTATAAAATGAGTCATCCTTCTTTTCCCATGGATTCTTGTTTTTGCATTGGCTTGATTTCTTCCAAAGATTGCTTATATTGATCGACTGAATTAATGTTGTTTCAGCTTAAACAGAGGGTCATGCTGCTATGCAGAGCTCAACATGGTGATGAACTCTAATGCTTAGAAGGTACAATATCGATCGGGGTATCTACACTCTTTATTCTGTTATTTGTCTGAGAAGGGATTGATTCTTCGAGCGTGATGTTGCGTTCCCGTGTGTACTGTAGGTAGGTGTGCGCATGTAAATGAGTGTGTAGGTGTGTGTTTGTGCCAGCCTTGATTGGTGATTGCATCTGTTAAACACTGCAATCTTTTCTATTTTTGAGGCAACCAATTTAGAACAAGGCACCTTCACACTTGTATAATCACCCTCCACTAAATTGCAAACACACACACACACACACGAATGTGCTTGGGCACAAGTCAAAAGGCATGATTTCTCACACGTAGCCACTCATGCACAGAAATTTTGCTGTAAAATGGGCTGACACATGAGTCACTGATGCCACGTCCCGTATAGGGAGCTCTGTCAGACTGCCACATCTCTGAGTGGGACAGGAAACCCAGTTGTGGAACTAATTAGCTTTGCTTAACTGAGGATGGATATGGATTGCTTCTGACAGCTGTCTGCTCTCATTCATTTGTGGAAGAGACACATTTGTTTGGAGATGCTTGTTTTCTCTTTCGCTGCTTAGAACACAGTGAGAGTCCTTTTACGGAGCCGGGGCCACTGTGTATGGAATTCTGAATTAATGCTGCCGTTGGGTCCCCGGTGATGTGCAGGCCATTCAACAATGTCAGCAGTTTGGGGGCCTGTCGGTTCTTTCCGATTCATTCTCACACTCCTAACCCAATCCACTCACAGTCACCTTTCCTTTCGGCCACATGGACACCTGCATGTGAAGGTGCCAGTGTCTTTGCACCTGTGCTGCATTGTGCAACATCAATGCAGCGGTGCATAGACCCACCCAGCATGTGTTCTTAGATTCTTCTTCCTCTGCACTTAAACGTCCTTGTGTATAAATAGCAATCAACCTGACCCTCTTGCACCCAGATATCGAGCCTTTTTCAGGGCAGTAAGCTTTTGTGCTGAATCCCTCGCTGGCGGGGAAGTGGGTGGAGGAGGGGGAGCAGAGGCAGATTCCAGCTGCACCAGGACTTGATGGGATTTATGACCCATCCTGAGCTTTTCCCTCCACTGGCGTCTTTCCCATTGGCTAGAATTAACAAGCAAGGGAAAGGAAAAACAAACAAACAAATTATAGTGGAACAAACCTAGGCGGTAATAAGCATGTCGGGACAGGCAAAGCTCACTGTACGTGCTCGGGCAGATGGGAGAGGGTGGAAGAAGGCCCACTGGCATAGCTGAACCCATCTCCACCCCTTTTGCATCCTCTATTCTCCTCTGTCCTCATCTCTGTCCTGCACTTTTCTCGCTCTATCCCTTCATCCGGTGTTTCACGTGGGCAGTGGGAGACAGATGGGCGGATGATGGATCTGACGTGATCGACAGCAGGCTGATGGATGGGCGCCGGGCTGATACGGGATTAATGCGTAGCGGAGGCCATGGCCACCCAACAGAGGGCTTGCTGATAGATAGATAAAACAGACGAGCAGATAAACAAGAGAGCACTAATCCACGCCCCCTTGATGGACAGAAAATCAAAGGCAAGGGAAGGAGTGGCAATGGAAAGGTGGATCTTTGTAGTCGAACGCAGCTCGGACAGATAACAGACAGCGGAAAGAGGTGAGAAGTGGATATGAGAGACAGAGGAAGAGTGGGAGACTTGGAGGTGGAGGTGTTCGATGTGTTTGATGGACCATGGGTTCATGTCTTCGGGTGGAGGCAAATGCGAAGACCACTAGGTGGCGAATGCTGTTGACTTTTAACCCTCAGTTGGGCACTTACTGCCATTAAATGTGGACTGTATTTATTGGGAACCAGAGAGTCAAGATTTGACTTGTTATTATGGTCTAGCTAGCCCCTGTTTGTAGATGTTAACGTCACAGCTCAGCATAGCCACAAGTCAATGGTTTGGGATGGATTTTAAGTCATGTTGGTTGAACGCCAACTGACACAAGGTTTTCCGGACTTTGGAAAGTCAGGTGTATATTTTAAGATTAATTTTATACTTTGTGAGAAAAATAGTAAGTGTGATATTATAAAGAAAAAAAATCCATTCTACTACAATAAATAAATAATTTAATAAAATATATATTAATAACATTGTTACAAAATATTTATTAATTTTAATTTTATTTATTTTATTTTATTTTTCAGCAAACTCCAACACCCTCTTAAGGTGCGGCAAATTATCTTGGGCTTATTCCAGATGTTTCAATAGGAATACACATGGTTTATAATGTAATATGAGGGCGAAAGATTTCCCACACATATTTCACAGCAGCTACAATTTGTTCACGTGAATTAGCTTGTTGACCAACAGAAAGATAGCACTAACTAAATTTTGCCTAAATTTTGCTAAAGTCACCTCAACTCCTCTGGAGGTCCTGGACCCCAGTTTGAAATTCCCTGATGAATTTGAGATGAATGAGAATGTTAACGGATATCTTTCTTCAGGTCTTATAGAGCGGATCGATTTTTAGAGGAGGTCAGTAGTTGGAGCGCAGGTGAGGTCATTATAGTTGGTATTGGACATGCATGTCGGATGTAGGAGGCATAGCGGCAGTGGACAGGAAAGAGCTGTGCAAGGGTTAAAGGCAAGAGGAAGCTGTCTCCAGAATGATATTGAGCGATAAGCTTTCTCTCACTTCCTCAGTTGCAGGGGACCCCAGAGGTGCCACAATCGATCTCTGTTTGCTTAGAACCCACTACCGTGTCACCCAACAAGCACACGCACCAAACCAGCCAACAAGCTTTTAGCCTTTATTTATCTGGCCTCTGATTTTGGCTGAATGAATGACAACCTGATTAACACTTAAAGGTCCTCGTAAATCTTTCATTGGATTGGAGAGAGCCGCACACATGCAGAGCGTCGGTGTGGAGTTACGGAGCAGTAGCGAGGCAGTAAGGTGAATGATTGTGTCGATTAACGAGATGGCGGGACAGAGAATGCCCGTTTTAAAGAGTACGAGTGAACGAGGGAGGGACAGAGGGAGAGAAATGAGTGAGAGAGAGGGGAAGCAAAGGGAGAGCAAGTGGGCGAGTAATGGAGGTTAGTGATGGGAGCGTTGACAGGGAGTGTCAGCCCTAACCACAATGACCCGACGACGGCCGCCGCATGCAAAATTGGGTGAATTTGAGTGTGAGGCCGAACGTGAAGCGCATGTGAAATGAGACATGAATTCGAAGTAAGATGTGAAGGGAATGGAAATCAGGAGACCAAAAGAGTGTGATGTTTTTCAGAATGTCTTTTTTGTCTTTTTCAACCCCATCTGCTTTTAAGGATGCTTTATGAAAGCACAGACGATGATATAAACATTATAAGCATAGCTAAATTAAATTAGATATTGACTGCTTTAAATTAAATTATGCCTATTTTTGTCATTGTGACTGTTTTCATGATTATGAAGCATAGGCCTATTTTCTCCTCAAATTCCCATTAATGCAATGAATCTGGACGTTATACATTAATCTCAGTGAAGATCCATATTAGATTCTCATTACTGTAATACAATAAAAAAAAAGCATCACAGTTAAAATGACTGTATTGTAATGTTTTTTTTTTAACTATAAATTTAAATAAATTATAATTTTTGCATAAAGTTTTGCATTACAGTACTGATATTTTTGTTTGACATTACGGTCATGAGTAGGGTTGTGAATCTTGTGGTTGACAGTGAGTTAATTTGATTCATAATTCACTTTTGATTTAAAAGTCATGCTTGCTAATTCAGAACAATTAAGTTTGATTTGATTCGATCAACAATTATTTTATTTTTTTCTTTAAATCTAATATATCTTAAATTATTTCAAACTGTTTATTAATTCAAGTCACTAAAAAGCATCATAATCTGACTTCTTTTAGTTTTCTTTTATATTTTTTAGTTACTTTTTTTTTATTTTTTTTTGATGTGGGTTTTGTGTATGTGTTTTTTTTTGGGTTTTATGTGTGTTTTTTGTATGTTTTTTTCTAGAGTTTTTTGAGAGTGTGTTGTGACTTTTATAAAATATTTTTTATGATTTTCCCCTTGTTGTGAAGCAACCAACAGCATGTGACTGGGAGATAAAATGGGAAAAAGTGGAAGAGAAAATACAGTGGAAGACAAAATTAAGGTGCAAATTAAACTCCATTAAATGATAATCCTAATGTTAATATTTTGAGGAGAATACTTACAGCGCGCCGTAAGTGGGACCCATTTTGTAGCAGACTGAGTATTTATTCTCACCGGGGAGAAGGCTCAGTCTCTGCCAGTCCTCTATTAGAGAGAAGCTGTTACTATGGAGGGGGAAGACAATTTATTCTGTTCCCCACTGCCCAGCCCCCATGGGGCAATGAATGCCTGCCTCTCCTCTCAACGCCCACTGAGCATGGACGACATGGACAACCTTCCGTAGCCTGTCCTTGTGCTTGCGCCACATCTTCATCATCACTTTCTCTCTGTTTTGACCTAACGTTCAAGTAATAACAGGGGTTCCCATGATTAGGGTAGATTGAAGGGATTTCTGGTTTTCCCAGTCATCCTTCTCTCTAGGGATGGGAATTGTTAGATACATTTAACAATTGTAGTTCCTAAACCATTCTATCCATCTATCCACTCTTCAGATTGCTTGTCCTGCTGTATGTCCCAGCATTTTGGGCCGAAGGCAGAGAAACACCCTGGTCGGATGGCCAGTCCATATAACAATTCTAATTACAGTAATAGATTTACAGTGGCAGATTTAGGTATGGGTGACATGGACAACTTCCCATGGCGGCAAATTGCCGGGGGTGGCATGGGGCGCCTGCACAAGAAAAAAATAAATAAACTGAATGCGCGATTGGGTTTTTACCGCTCATTTGCGGTAAAGCCTAATGTTTAGAGCCTAATGTTTAGACAAATAACTACACACATCACTGACACATCTTTTTAGGCAAGTACCAGATATGGGTGTCATGTCCTAAAATATTTTTAATACTACGATTTTTAAAACATTGTAAATTATGCTTTAATTTCCGATTTTATTCACACAGCGAATAAATTACAAAGCGAACAAAGAACATTTACATTATCAAAGAACATTATGGCTATTAAAAACTATCAAAATAGAAACCTCCCATTATAATCACTGAAGTTGTCTACATTTTGAAAGGAATCTCTTACTTACATTGTATGTATATCTGCACTTTGTTGTTTATGATGAGAGAATTTGCGAGAGTGCAGAATTCAGTCAGCGAGCGTGCACACTGAGCAAATCTCTGGCATTTCAGCAACGTCTCATCTGAACGCCTCTGATTGGTCATTGCATTCATAAACTCAACGGAATCATGTGTGATTGTTTATAATGTGCACTGCTGTAATAAAATTTAAATATAAAAATTCGCAAAAAAAATAAAAATAAAAAATAAATAAATAAATAAATAAAGCAGCATGAGCAGATAATCAACACTTTTCATTCCAGTTTCACATTTTTTTTTTTCACTTAAGTCACTTTCACTAACGTGCCTTAAGTAGGGAGAGTGGGAGGTAAGCCTTCAGGAGCCCATTTAGGAAAAAAGAAGAGGGGAAATGGGCAAAAAATAATTGGTATCTTTGCAGCTATCATACATATATATGTAAACTTGAAAATAGGGGTAAATGTATTTTTTTATTATTAAAATTATTAGAATAATAACTAAATATGACATTTACCATTTCTCATAAAAAATTTTTTATAAAACATGTTTTTTTTTAATTGTTTGTTTTTTATTTTTTGTTAATTGGTTTTAGTTTATTTTGTATAATTTATTTTGTAATTAAATTATTATTATTTTTTTTTAAGTCGTTTTGATATTCCTCATAGAGAATCGGCTCATCTGAGTCTTTAGTTCGTTCATAATACAATGGAGTTTATTTCTGCATGCAAGCATCTGTTTTCCTAGAAGATTACAGGCGTTCAAAAACCATTAACAGAGCCGAATGTCATAAATAATCTGTAACAAATGCGTATCTTTATTTGTTTGTTACATCGTTTAGACCATTGTGAATAATTTGTGAGTCATTTTGACATTCTTTATAGAGAATTGGCTCATACAAATCTTTAGTTCGTTCATAATACACTGGTGTTTATTTCTGCATGCAAGCATCTATTTTTTATAGAAGATTGCAAGCACTCAGAACCATTAATGGAGCCGAACGTCAAAAATAATCTGGTTCCAGTATTCTTATTCAAATGAAACTGATTCCCAGCCCTTCTTCTCTCCGTCTCGTCTCATTTATCCTCTCCACCGCTCTTGCTAAAGCATTCTCGTCTGACCCTACGGCTCCTTCTGCCCTCCCAGGCTCCGTGCTCCATTATTTACATGCTATCCGGTTTCTCCATTGATTCCCGCAATGTAACAATTGAGACAGATTTGCCCGACTGTCACAATAGCAGTGGGATTCGGCAGAGTCGTGTAAATGGGATTAGGCTTAAATGGAATTTAATTTTCACCGTTGCTGTCTCCAAAGCCTGTCTACCACCCAGACACCATGACGCTTTACACGCCGCAGCTTGCGCGTGTGTGTCTGCGTTTGCATGTGTATGTGTGAGCTAAGCAGTGCCGGTGTGTCTGATTAGTAATTTCTACAGGGACCCTAATTCTGATTGTTTTTGTTTGCCATTGTTCTTTGCACACAGTGGTTTATTTGGCAGGGCTCCTGTAATGTGATGCAGGTGTATAGCTCCTTCATTTGTCCCCTGCTCTGTTTGCTCAGCTCGCACTGTGTCGACGTGCATTCGCCGCATTCTGATTGGTCATTTTTTTTTTATGTTTTTTTCAGGTCATTCTATTAAGCAGCAGCCTGCCAAACTCAGTGCTCCACAACAATGGATCACACATTGCATTCAAAAGCAGCTAGATGGAGCACAACAGAATGGAACAGAATACAGTGCTCATGAGATGTGATTTTCGAAGTTAAACTACTTCTAAACTTCATGACACAGCTTAAAATCTCTTTAACTTAATGGCCAAAGGAGTTCTTCTGAAACAATAGCAGAGTGAATTGTGAACGGTAGGCCAATATAGGGACATGCGATATAAAGAAAGAAATTATATAATAAAAAATTATACAGAAAAGTAATTAAAAAATGGATTAATAAAATAGTAAATTTTCAGACTCATTTGACTGTTTTTTTTTGTCATGTACGCTACTGTTCAAAAGTATGTGGTTGGTAAGATTTTTTTAATGTTTTTAAGTATCTTATGCACACCAAGGCTGCATTTTTTATCACATATACAGTTATATTGTGAAATATTATTATAATGTAAGATAACTGTTTTATATTGTAATATATTTTAAATATGTTATTTATTTCTGTGATGTCAAATCTGAATTTTCAGCATCATCATTCCAGTCTTCAATATCACATGATCCTTCAGAAATCAGTCTAATATTCTGATTTTCTTATAATCAGTGTCTTAGTGATTACATTTTAGTGATACTTTTTTTTCAGGATTCTATGATGGATTTCTGTTTCAATTTCTCTTTTTTAGTCGAGCATGATGAGTATTTTCTGTGGTTCTGAAATATTAAAAATAAAATAAATAAATAAAAGCCTTTCTGGCAATTACATATAGTTACTCAATATAAAAGCACATTTAATCCAGGTATTACCCAATAATTCCCAAGGTTATTCACACAGTGTAATCGTTTTTCACTTTTTATCTTGCCGTTTTTTTTGTAGTACATAGTCCTTTTTATCTCATCACATTAAATTTAGACTGTAAACCGAGTCTAGCAGAAAAACATTGTTAAAAGGAGTATATGTGATTTAATTTGATAATTTGTATAAGTTGTAATTTTTTGTTTTATTTGTATAAGTTGACAAATTTAATTTTGTGAACAGACGGTCTTTACAGTGGCGAAGTTTGTCTGCACCCACTTGTATCAAGGATGTAGAAGCCAAATAGAAGGGATCGATGGGTAAACTTTGAGCTGGGCTGCTGGCCTGGCAATCAGATGAAATGGATAAGTGAATGAATGAGTAAACAGATAAGTGAATAACTGCTGTCGAAGTGTGAATCAATGCATATGGATCCAGTTCCTGGGTCCTGCTGGGCTGTGGATGAAATGAACGAGGAGTGACGCTGCTTTTCAGAGATATCTTGAGCTGTATGGATTCTCTCTGAGCACAAATGTGTGTGTTAGCGCGGATCCAGATGAAACGGGCACACTGGAAGTGCTCACCATCCATCTGCATTGTGAATGCGGTGGGCCCCATTTACCCTGCTTTTTTTCTTCACTTTCCTCCCCAAATGTGATCAATAATTGAATTAATGTGCAAGGGACGAGGCGGTGCATGTGGTACTGGCCTTGGCAGCCAGTAAAGCCCCCTTCCCCCCTTCCTCCGCAGCCAGACCAAGTGCAACCGAGTACACAGAAACCAGGAAATAAGAGCGTTCATTAATAATGAATACATTACAGTGCCAAATTGGAACCCATTCAGCTTTTAAAATTCCCCTCTCTCTCTCTCTCTCTCTCTCTCTCTCGCTCTCTCGCTCTCTTGCTCTTGCTCTTGCTTTTTTGTTTTATGACCAGCCAAATTAATTACGGTAATTATTAGTCAATAGGTAGTGGTGACTGGGTAGAGGGGTAATTATTAGTCAATAGGTAGTGGTGACTGGGTGTTTAGTTTGAGGACTCTTTGCTGAGGACAGGGGTCTGGAGCGAAGAGAGGGTAATGTCAGTAATGTCAAAAATAAATAAATAAATAAATCAATATATATATATATATATATATATATATATATATATATATGTATATATATATATGTGTATATATATCTGATATATTATATATATTATAAATAGAAACCATTATTTTATATTGTAGAAACATTTTACTAGATTACTGTTGTTTCTGTATTTTTTTTTTCTATATTAGTTTGTCGTTTTCGCACACATTTTACTGAAGTTGCTAATTCAACAAAACCTCATCAACGTGAGCCAGCTGGATAACATTATCCTGATGACAAATCAGCAGACTTTGCAACAACAATTTAGCATGGATCATTGAAAACCAAACTTTTTTGCACAGCTTAAAAATAGATGTCCAATGGGCGAAGAATAATGAATGTTCAGTGAATTTTCAGTGGCAGTGAAGCAGTGGTTCAGAAAGGGTGAATGGCAGTTAAGTCAACTAGCTGTGGGCAGAATTTGGCCAGAATAAGTTGGAAAGTGGACCAGACTTCATGTGGAATGTTTGGTTACATAAGACTAGGTGGTGAATGACTAAAATAGAGATGATTGGAACACGCACCTAAGCTTTTCACACATCATTTACTTGTAAATGGTACAGTAACAATAAAAGTTAGTTGAGTTGATTCACAGAGAGAAAGTATACAGTATACTAAAGTCTCTCAGTGTCCCGGTGGCGGTGATAATGGCAGGGTGTCCCACACGTAAGGCTGAGAGAGAGACAGTTGTAAGACGAAGAGGCGGAGAGGTGATTTGTGTGAGTATTGTATTTCTGTAATCTCTTCTGATCACATCAG
>NC_056574.1:12769152-12801992 GCF_018340385.1 Cyprinus carpio | reverse complement strand
GGGTCATGAGTTCAATTCCCAAGGAATGCATGAACTGATAAACTGTATACCATCAATACAATGAAAGTTGCTTTGGGTAAAAACATCCTCCAGAAGCCCACATTTCAAAATGTTGGCATATCCCAGTGTGCAGACTCTCTTCTGGTATGTCAGTGAGGGGCAGTGGCTTCCTTGGGGCTCAGAAAGCATGTTTTCCAAATTTCCAGTGCCAAAGAAGCAAAGACCTCCAGGTCACATTCCTCCAGGGGTCTGCGCCAGCCAAGAAACTGCCATTGAGATGAATGGGAAAGTTTCTCCAAGTCTTGAGCGTAGGCAGAATGACATGATGAAATAATGACTTAACAGAGGACATCTTCATCAAGGCTACAACTAAAGAAGACAAAATGGGAAAAAAAAATCTAAGAAAAATTGAACATGTGCCATGCTGATATGTCTACTTCACATGCTTTCCATCATATGGCAGAACTGTATTCTCGATTCCACTCTTTTCTCTCTCCCGGTTTCTCTCCTCACCTTATATTCTTCATTGTTGTTTTCTTCATTGTAGCTTAAACTCAATCTCATGTGGCGGTTTGGTCCCTCGAGTCTCTTGTTTCTCTTCCTTTCAATCTCTCCGATGCCTCAGACTTGAACGCAAGTGCCTCAACAAGTATTTCACAGTTCCCCAGTCTTTTCAGTTTTTCTGTCCCTTTTGTTTCTTTATCAAATTCTCACATCTCCACTGGACCCAATTAAAATTTCCAGGGCCTTTAAAGTCTAAAAACAAATTAACCTATCGTGACTCATCAGGTTCAACAAGTGTTAGTTTGACTGTTTGAATTATTTTATCATTAGTCTCAAAAAATGTTGAGAAATCTAGTTTCTTTTAGTAACAAACAGTGTAATTTTGCTGCAGGATTACCATATCGCAGACAGTTTGTAAGTCTTCATTTTTTTGTAGACAGGGAACAATGCTCTATGCCTTAAAAGGCTCTTTAAATCTCTGTCCGTCGGGGAGACAGGGAGCCATATTTCACCACTGATAATTACAGTATACTAGATTTTCTTCATGCAGTATTTTCAGTATTTGGTTCGCTGTACATTGATGCAAGTTCAATTATCATCTTACTTGATGTTATTTGCATAGTTAATGATGAATCAGCAGCAATCTGACCAATGATGGCAAGACTGCTGTCTTTTTGCCTGGTCAGAAAGTAGTTTCAAACTGGCTTCTACGGCACCTCAATGTCACGTTTAATGATCTAGAAAAAATCAAAGTAAGCTTGAGAGGTGGTGATATTCAGTGAATATTCAATAACTACGGTGTTTATTTAGCTAGAAATGAAATAAGAATTGGAAGACAATCATAATTTGAAGCAGTGTTATTTTAGTATTATTTATATACTATTATATCTTTAATTAATATTTTAATTAAATTTTAGTTACTTTTCACAAATTAAGATATTTTTGATGAAATCCGAGAGCTTTCTGACCCTGCATAGACAGCAACAGAACTACCACGTTCAAGTCCCAGAAACTTAGTAAGAACATTTTAATTTCAGCTTTATTTTAATCAACATAATTGTTTTAATAGTTTTAGTTAATAATAATAGTCCTGATTTGAAGACATGCGGCCCTGTTATACACGTGGCGCAATGTGGCACAAGGTGCGGCGCAAGTGTTTTTGCTAGTTTCAGCCAGACGCAGTTCTCAATTTCCCGTCCTGTGCCTCGTTGTTTAAATAGCAAATGCATTTGCACCCATTTGTGTGCCTATGGGTGTGCTAGTCTAAAAAAGAGGTGTGTTCAGGTGCATTGTTGCCGCATTGCTATTTTGAGGAACTGAAAATAGACTGTGCCATAGACCAACTCAAACCTGGTCTAAAGTCTGGCGCAATATTTTTTCTTTTTTATTTAAAGAGCGTGTTAATAATATGCGCCTATAGGCGGGTGCACAACACGCTTACACTTTACTTAATACACACACAGGGACGCCCAGCAGCACACAAACATTTTTAAAAATTACATTCTGCCATGTAAATAGCAAACCCGCCATGTCACGAGCGCAATTGGCTTTTAAAGGGGATAGGAGATGAGACTCTGATTGGTTTATTGCATGTTACGCCCAAACACCCATTACTCATTAATAGAATAGGGACAACCCATTTAGACCATGCGCCCGGGCGCGCCGACCATTTTCCCTTTCATTTAACTAGTAAAAGTGGATTCAGACACGCCCTGAGTGCACCTGCGCTGTGCACTTTAGATCATGTGCTTAGATCGTTAAAATAGAGCCCATGATTTTTTTTTGCTTGTTTGTTTGTTTGTTTACTTGTTTTTTCATTCAACCAACCATACACGCAATTTATTAGTAAACAAACACAGTTTAGGAAAAAGTGATTTTATTCTTAAAGACAGTATTAGATTAAGAGAAATCAGTCCGCTTATTTAGACATTTCCTCCTGTCTACACATTTGTTTCTAATTTTCTCTTTCTCTTTGTCCCTCTTGCTTCTTTTTTAAAAATCCTTCTGTCTAAATAAGCCCATCTGTGTATATATACTCCATTGATTATAAGTGAGTTGGGATGAACTGGGCCCTTCACGCAATTGTCTTCTGGCAGGCAAGTGATGGATTTTAGGTCCTTCTGCAGTCATCTTTGATTAATGGGAGGAGACCACAGTGGACAGGGCAGAAGACTGCGATCAATTCGCCAATAATTCCATATTTACACATCATCAAAAGGATAAGAAGAAAGAGGAAGACGGTGGAAGATGCAGGAAGAGCAGATAATTAGTCATGAGAATCTAAATTTAATGAGCAGGAGATCTATTAACTGAGGAAAACTGGAAGAACATTGAGAGACAGGATGGGTGTTCAGTAAACCCACATGGGATCACATCACCCACCCTTGGCATATTCTGAAATAAACTGCTAAACTGCTTATGGTTTCAGCTGTTTATAAGAGATTAGCACTCCCAGCTCAGTTTTAACACATTTTTACCATGTTTAAAGGTGCATTCAGTTTGGTGCTAATTTAAAAATGTCCACACAAATAAAAATAAAAAGTTTTTTGTGAGTAATGATCTGAATGGTGTACACTCACACAAGATGAAGACTGTAGTCATAATGGTTTTCTATAAAAGTTTTTTAATTATGTACGCAGAAAAAAAGAATGCTGTTGAATGTACTGAAAATTTTCACTCAGAAACTGCAAGTAAATTTTATAATTACAAAGAAACACAATGACTTAAACATTACATTTTAAAGTAGAGAGACTAAAATACTAGACAGAATTTTTCTTGTAAAACATACTTTAAAATTCTGTTTTATTTACAACCTTTAAAAAGCAAGTCGCCCCCCTCAGTGTACAACATGTTGAAATGACATGACCCACTGTGTAAGGGAATCTATTGTGTACATCATTCTCTAAAACCCCCTAGTATCAGTTTAATTTACATGAAATGCAGATACATTCATGCTGATCCACGTTGACAGATGGCAGTATAGTGTCTAACACCATTGTGCTATCAGTACTTCAAGTACACTTAAAGAACTACTCAATGCATCTTTTAAAATCCATTGCAGCAAAAAAGTCAACAGATTCCACCTGGGCCTAGAGATCCAAATCATTCACATTCATAGATATTTGTCCATAAAGTATGCACATATATTTTTATTTGTCTGACACATGCAATATTAATGCAATGACATAATCTAAAGCACATTATAGTTCATTCTACAACAAAGTGGAGCTCATTTAAATGGTAAGAGACTTCTGTTTGTTGATTTTGTGGTGAACTTTTTTATTCAATTGGATATTATTTAGATGGTTATAGTTTTCTGTTTGTTGATTTTGTGGTGAACTGAATCATAAAAAATGTTTGGGCAGTTAATTTGCATGTTATTTACAATTATATAAAAATTTATTATACTGAATCATAAAAAAAAGGTCCTGCTATACGTAATAATAGTTATTTTGTGGAAATTTTATGTATTATTTAAGTTAATTTTTTTGTTTAAATTTTTTATTTTTATTGTATTTGAAATTTTAAGTTTTAATTTTTTTTATTAGGTTTTGATTTAGGTGCATAATTTTATATAATATATGCTGTCATATATGCAATGTAATTTCTACTGAAATTTGTATGTCATGTGTTTAAATATATTTGTAATTACAAATTTGTAATTAATATTTTAAAATATATTAACTGTAATATCAACAGTTAAAATTATAATCAAGCACTTGATATATACATCAAAATAAGTGTACTTGTTTATAGCATGACAAAAAAAATTATTAAAATATGTTGTAAAGTAAAAATGAATTTGTCCTTATTAAAAAGGACACTTTTAAAAAGTGTACTTAAGTGTGTTAAGAAACATATTTATTAAAGTGTACTCTCTTTAAGTACACTTAAGTGGCATTTTAATTCATTAATATTATATGACCTGCAAGTAAAGCTTTTTTATTTGCTTTTAAGATTGTAAGTACACTACAAGTTCACATTTAATACAATTAAGCATATTTCTTTTTAATAAGCACTGAATATTGCATAGGCACAAAAAAACAAACAAACAAAAAAACAATAAACAATTCCAAAATATATATTTTTTTGTTTGTTTGTTTTTGTTTTGGCAAACTTGGAAGTGCAAAGCAGGACACTTTTTCATCAAGAGACAGTGCCATGAACCTTGCAACGTTTATCAAATCCAGCAAGTTTTCTTTTTCTTTTTTTTCTTTTCTTTTCTTATAAGAGCTTATTGTTATGGCCTGCACAGATGTGTGGGCTAAGCCCTGAATATCCACTGACCCTTGAACCGCCCCGATCAGTGTCTATCCAAACATAAAAAATACTTTATGTAGGAATATCTATGAATATGAATGAGATCACGTTGAGAAATCAGTACCAAAATCTTGTGAAATGAGAAAAGCAAGATGTCCACACACACAAATGTGTCTTTGATGGCAAATTCTGGAATCATGTACATGTGCATGACATTTTTCAGAGTTCTGTGAGGCCAACTAAAGTCAGCAGTTCAGTGATACGCTGCTTTGGCCAGGGCCCTTTTACCCTCCATTAGACAAAATGCAGGCTGGTAGGATTTTGTCCCTAAAGCTTCGGACCGGGCCGGAGAAGAACACTCTGCAGAACTGGGATCAGGGCATATGTCTGTGAGAGATACAACTAGATCTGGCCTCTGGATTCGATTTCAGCTGATGTTGCACTGATAGCTTCTTGCCTACAAAGCCACGGTATGTGTGTGAAGCGTGTGTGAGCCAGTGTGTGTTTGAAGTGTGTGGGTTCTAAGAAGTGAGAAATCCATAGAGAACAAGAGGGTGCAGGAAAATAAGCATGCCCTGTTAGCACAAATGTGTTTGTGTGGGTGTGCATTAACATCTATGTGGGCTGGACGGAGGCTGAATATGCAAAACGACGCGAACAAAAGATGATTTCTTCTTGACGGACTGTACTACATCTCTTTTGCTGGTTAATTAAACTATGTTCCCCTTTATTGTGTGCACACACCTTAGCAGAAGCCTGTTTGACCTTGAGTGAAAGAACTAGTCAACCTTTCTCTCATTAGCCACAGCTGAGTTAATATCAGCATGCACGTAAACACAACGCTTAAACTCAGAACCTGACAAGCAATTATTTCTGTCTCCTGTCAGCCATAGGAGCACCTTCACTCGTATGTGTGCTGTTACAACTGTAATTATTGCATTACTGACCTTGTTGGCTTGATGTACTTTTCAATATGTTGTAATTATCACTCCTGTGTTTTCCCTGACTTTTCTAGGTATTAAAAATGGAGATTTTGTTTACTGACTCCCCCTGTTGTTCAAGAAAATGTGGGCTTGAAGGAAAAAGTGTGTTTTCCTCAAGTGCAGTAGAGGTTGTGTGTGCACAAATCCACATCTGCATGCCCAGTTACTGCTGGTATAAAGAGCTGATCTGATCACAAGTGGTCAGGTGTAAAGGGGGTCCAAAATGTTATGTGATCGGATCATTCAAATTACATGTAGAGGTGGTCAGAAAGGCACTTCACTGTGTTATATTTGCATTATTGTAGATTAATAGTTACTGCCTGCTCAACTCTCAACCACTGCACTACAGTAAGACTTTGACAATTACATGCAGCTTTAAACTAGAAGTGAAGAAGAAATAAACTTTAGCATATATATATATATATATATATATATATATATATATATATATATATATATATATATATATATATATATATATATATTCAAAAAACATTATTTTACACATACTGTACATTATTGTTTCTCCTCTATGTCCCGCTTTTCCTGAAACTCGTAATTTTTTTTACAAAGCTCATCGGTCAGAAAAGCTAGGTGTGATCTGATTGGCCTGTTATCCATTGCTGTGTGATTGGCCAAATGCCTCAAGCGTGTGACGGAAATGTTACGCCCCTAGTCATACTGTGATGCATGTCAAAACAATGAAACCCATTACAAAAGAGCCATTTGTTGCATCCAGTGGGGCCATAATTATGGATTATAATGACTTATACTGTGTTTTTACGCGTTGCGTTGCATCGCGCCGTCTAGACATAAAACCATGTCTGCATTTGTGATCGGAGAAACGACAAACAGCAAGCACTACTCTACACTAGCGGTTCCAGTCCTCACGCCCCCAGATCTGCATATTTTGCATGTCTTTCTTTGTTAACACACCTGATTCATATAATCAGCCCGTTAGAATTGAGCTCCGTACATGAACTGTGTTCCCATTGACATGGTCCCTACACAGTGTTCATTGCTCCCTACTCCCTGAGCAGGGGAAATCTGTTGAAGTTTCACTTCGGAACATTCATTAACAGATTTCCACTGCGCAACGTCTTCACACATGGACAAGTGTGACATCATATACCTCAGTAAATAAATACAATTTAAATTCATGTCTCACACACATCAATGCACTTTGAATGGAACGTATACATTCACTTCAAACTGGAATCATGGCAGAATATCCTGTGATTTAAACTTTGCAGGGCACTTACGTTTGAATAGAACATACATCTGAAGCCATAAGAGAAACATACAAAATGCGCAGAGAATTTGCATGCTCAGTGGTTCAGACTTTGCGAGTTCAACTCGGGAGTGTCATCTCTCGCAGACGGGACAAGGCAAGTCCGGTAATTCTGCAAACACCAGTGTACTTTGATAACATCAGTCAGCTCACCTTGGCTACTGCAATTTTCCTCACTGTATATTTATAATAAGACGAAGTATATCAAACACCACTGCCTTTTTCGTTTTCATTTAAACATATTAATAGCCGCAGAAATGTAGTTGTGTGAAATGGAAATGTGTAGGCCTATATAGCCTACATTACAATGAAACAAAATATTAAATCAAACAGGATTGCCTCTTTTTTATTTTCATTTTAACATATTAATTGATTATTTGAATAAAGACCAAAGATTACCTGTTCGATTTATCCAAAACAAATTATATTTTATGTTTAACCACTAAAGAGACATCAGAGCCAGCGGCAAATGTCAAAAGGACAAGCCGAGTCGAGACTGCTCTTGTCGGTAAACATGAGCACTGAGCTCCCACTGATCGCGTGGAGCTGATCGTGTGGAGCTGATCGTCTCCAAAATCGGCAAAACATATTTTTAAATAGGCGCTGTCTGTTTAAATAAACTGCAGATTTGAGTTTTAAACAACTACATTCTCGCCTGAAATACTTTTAAAACTACATTTCATGACACAATAACAGTAATATTTTGAAAATTATCCAAATAAATGGTGGTTGAATTCAAAATGCTGCATGAACTCAAACAATCAGCATGTTAAGCGCCCAATCCCGCCCCTGAAAGTTCAGGACCTTTGAAAAAGTACTACCTCGCCAGCAGGGACTTTCTGAGGGGCAATGTTTTACCTGGAACTTTTAGATCCTGGTTCCTGCGGTGGAATCACACCATGTTGGTTCCTGAGGTGGATTGATACTGGGTTAAAGTTCCAGTGTTAGTAGCTCGTGTTTAAAGTTTGTGTGTTAGAAGCGCGGCTTTACAGTCTGTGAGTCAGAAGCGCCGGCATTAGTCCTCCATAAAATGCACTGCACACAACTGAATATTTGGGTTGAACTGTTCTTGAACAGTGTTGTAAATACAACTTAACCACTGATTTATAGTTGTGTCATCTTTTGGAAGGCCAAACAAAGTATTTTCGCTTTCACAACGAAACAGCATCTCCACGACATGGCGCCGGCGGCAACAGCGAGAATCAAAGTAACGCCTTCTTTCTTTGCGTGAACATTTGGGCGGCATTATGCAAATCTTCCCACATCGTGACATAGACATGTGGGGACATGTTTAAACAAGGCGTTTTAGGAGGGCATGGACAAGTCTCATTTTTTATCAAGAATATCTCTTTAGGTTTGACACTTTAGTCTTTGCTACTTTCGGGATCTTATCTATTCACGAACAGCTTGTAACACTCCAAAGAGAAAGGAAAACTTGAAATTGTATCATATGACCCCTTTAAGATTTTAAGCAAACAAAGTGCACATTCAATACAGTTAAACACACTTCATTTTTTAAATGTGGAATGTGTTTTTAATTTTTAGATATGTGTGTAAAGTTTTTTTTTCTGTTACTGAACTACAGTAAATGAAAACTCAGACTGGCACAAATCTACACTGGAACTAATGATCCTCTACACATGCTGGTTTGCATAGTTACATGAGTATGTTTTTTTTTTTTTTTTTTTTCTGGTTAAGTGGATGAGGCAGGTTGTCGGCAGCAAAGGGACATAAAGGAGGTAGATTTTGAACTTCTACATGCTACAAGTCATTTTGATCAGTGTCTGCAGCAGCACCCACTAGCTGAAGGGCAAGAGAAAGTGCTGAGAGATGAATTCCTCTGTATGTGTGTATAGGTCTGCACTGATGCTATGTGTGCACCAGCGACTTATTCTTTATCACGCTGTGTGAGAGTATAGATATGCTAGCAGTCACACCACTCAAATAAAATATTCCCAATCTCTAATAAGTGTCTTTCACAACTGCTTTTGTAGTGGCTAACTTGCTTTGCTAATAAAAGAGTAGACAGTTATCATTGTATTTTATGCAGGAATGAAAGTGCCATACTCCTGGCTGCACAAAGTCTAGGTCAAAGCTATCTAGATCTTTTTTGTCCCTCTCTTTCCCACTGTGGTAAATGCTTTAATGCTTTGATAAATTTGGTGCGCTGAAAAACATTTCCTTAAAAAGCTGTACATTTGTATCAGTATCGCAATCAGCAAAATACTACTTGTGCCAAGAACCCTTACAATACTGTAATCAAACTTTACTGCCAATTGCTGCATTTTTCATTAACTCAAAGGCTTTGGAAATCAATCTCACATGCATCATGGGGAACTAACCTCGAACGCTATTAGGTTTGACGTTACTATTATTTATTTTACCCCAAAATGAAAATCTTGCAAGTTCCAAACCTGTGTAGGGTATCAGACCCGAATCAGACAAATTAAAGATTCGAACGGGAGCATGGTTGAAACATTATATGGATCATGGTTGAAACAATTTTAGCGTAACAAAGTTACATACTGTATACCCACCATGAAGAAACATGCAGCCATCCTCACAACAGCTAGAACACCTGACACTAAGTTAAGGTACATGACACGCTAGCTGCACATAACATCCTAGCTCAACAGTAGTTGTAAGCCATACTAGGAAAACCCACAGCAGCTTTGTTTTCAGCTTTGTTTTGTTTTGTTCTTTTTTTACGTATCTTTTTCCCTTTCCTCTTTCCTGAGTAGGTGAAGCACCTAGACACCCTGCAAGGGTCGAAGGTCTGATATTAGGATTGACTCGCCACACCTAATATCCGCCAGGTACTCTAAACTGAATGGAAGCCAGAGAGCTCCATGCATGATAGGTCAATTCATTTCATTGCAAATGATGTAACTAGAAAATTAATGGTAAACGTTTAAATTAAGACAACCTAGAAGAACCAAACAAAGTTAACCACAGATTTGATTGATGAATCAAAATACAACAACGATTTCCAAAATGATCTAAACTATCCTAACCCTAAACTACATTGACTAATTGAACTTAACCACGTGTACCTAAATAATCTGATGCCTGCACCAGTACAGTAACTGTCATGGAGGTGTTGTCTTGTTGTTTGCTGTGTTTGTCTGCTTCTTCTGCCTTTGTTTCTCCAGCGATCTACGATGCCTTCAGCTAAACACCTCGCCAATCAAAGGGGGGGCTGTAGGGTATCAAACAAATTTAAGATTCAATCGGGAGCATGGTTGAAACATGAGGAGCTGCATTCCACAGAAAGGCTCAAGACAACAGGATGTTGTAAATCAAATCCTAGCGCCACAAGTCGGAAGCAAGCCCACTATAGCAGCTTGAACAGCTTTCAGTGTCAGAACAAAATAACAATTATTGACAATTCCAATTCAGAAAGGAGATTGTCAAATTTGAGACAAGTAATCAAGATTGATGGTCAAAGAGATGCACAGCATGACCATCACCTTCAAAATCCATGATAGTAATCACGATCACAAGCTCTTTGGTTTGCCTTCCCCCCATCTAGAAGAAAAGAACCAGATCGAAATTCGTTTAAGGGGACCTTTTAGTCTTCTTTGGTTTGCCCTTTTTGCACAGAAATGTAGATGCACCAAAATGAACTCCAAAAGACTTATAAACAAATATCAGTCCATTGCTTAACTCCATATCATATATGTAACCCACACATTTGACTATCATGTTTCTAATCACTTATTGTGTATGTCTTTTTAATAACTATTGAATAGCTTAAGGATTCATATTCATGTTTAGTATGTGTGTGTTTGAATCATATTTGTCAAATGTATCATATTCTTGTTATAGGAATCATGTCCAAAATTATACCCTGCAAGAGCGGGAAAATTCAGACCACGTGATTGATAAGATAACATATGATTTATGAACGGGCAGGAGAGACATCGCAACACCCCGAGCAAAGACAATATCTAACTGGTCAGGCAACATTTGAGGTGTGGCCGAAAGGCCAGTTTAAATACTCAGGACACCATCAAATTTTGCTTTTAGCTTTGGCTCTTAGCTTTTGCGTGTAATTTTAGCTTTTAGCCATGCTTTTTGTCATTACATTTTGCGTTCTTTGAGCGCCATTCCAGCGTGCTTCGGCATGCACGCCGCTGCTACTTAGCCACGATGAAAGAAACACCACCTAGTCTTATCAGTCGTTACTTGTATTCTTTTACTTTAGTTTATTTTATTTTCCGTTGAGAGTTTTGTGTTCTGAGTTAAGTTTTGCCAAACGCCGAGTCCGACCTCGAGTGCCCGTCTAAGACTTCAACCAGCCGACAACTCCGCATCTTCAGCCAACGTCCAACGACTGGCTTCCCAAGACATCACTTCAACGACTACTGAACTTCCGGCCAATCAGCACCAACTGGTGCATTTAATAAAAAGTTTAACCTCATTGAGAAACTCAATGCGAGGGTTAATTAAATGATTGATGGTTGTTCATGTCTATGCAATTTCATGTATTGCTGTAAACTTGGGATTTCACATTTTCATTCTCTTAAACTCATTCTTCCCTAACTTTCTATCTTCCTGCAACTTATCTGAATGTGCGTGTGCTTATGTGTTAGATTAGTTTATATGTCTTAGATTTATCTAATAAAGCCTTATTCATATTGAAAAGTGAAGTATCTTGTGTTTTGTGCTTACAAGTTAATGTCTTAAACTGCCGATCTTGTTACTGTGCTAATTAAGTGTTTTTACTATACTTTAATAACTATATTAATATCCATTGCAGAGTTGATGTTATATGGCTCGTTTAATGAATTGCTGGCTGTCTCAGTGATCAGCCGTAAAACAGTGATTCTGTCCAAATTCCCTTTTAAATCTTAAATGATTCCCTTTGAGCTTAATTGACCTGTTTCCCTTACACCTGAATTTTTCTTTTCTTTTTTTTTTTTTTTGATACACATAGTGAGATGTTAGACAGAATGTCTGGGTTTCTGCCTTCCATACAATGATTTATACTTCCAAACAACAACAACAAAAAAAGAATGACAAAAAGCTCCATAGAGGTACCTTCTAAAGTCATATCATAGCTTTGTGTGAGGAGCAAACAAAATGGAAGTTTACTGATAATTTTCCATTCTACCATACTTTTAAAATTTCATTTGTGGTTGTGTATGGTTGAAATTGCCATTTGATGTGACAACCAATGACGTTGTAATATAAAACCTGGCACAATATGCCTAAAGGCACCATTTTTCAATTGAATACATTCACAGTTTGTGAGCTCATCTTTTATTTTAACACACTTTTGTGCAACAGTGAAAAGATAAGTGTTAATTATGTTTTAATGTATGTGTTTTGCATTTGTTGAATTGCATGAATTGCTATAAATCTATATTTTGATAAAATGTTTGAAATTAAGAGAAAAAGTATGTGTTAAAGAAAACTCTTGATTAGGAGAAGAGAACAAAGCTTTATTTATGTATGGATTCTCTGGGCCGTTGTATTATTAAAAAATAATATGCACTGAACATGGCCACAAAGCGAAGTGGCTGTTACACCTTGGGCATTAATTTTCTAATAATTCAGGTGTCAATTATTTCACTTATGCTATGGTTACCACACCTCAAGACATTGTTCAGATGATGCATTTCATGACATTTTGTGTAGCAATAATTTTTTACACATCTCATTTCAAAAAGTAATTTTAGAGCTAGTAGAAGTAGGAGGATTGAGACATTGATAAAGCAGTTATTACAGACAGTGTGAGAGAGAGAGATTAATCGTTGCTGTATGAAGCATGTATGAATTACCTGAGTCATATCGTTCAAATACTGTGATGTTACTACCTCACTACTGTCAAATGTCATGTTTTTCAACTGTGAAACTATTTTACAGATAAAGTCACAGGGCAGCGCTAACAACAGTTCTTTTTTTTTTTGTTTTTTTTTTTTTTTTTTTTTTTTTTTGTGTGTGTGTGTGTAGATGTGTGGGAGAGAGCGTTAGAAAGAAAGCATACTTTCTGTCAATAGTAAAACATAACATCATGAGGAAACATGGAAATGGTTTGTCATTTTTATTATGTTGTTTGTTATATTTATTGGCTTGGTAAATGTAATTGTGGGTTTTGGTTTTTGCTGTTGTAGGCTGTAAGGACCTTTAAAATAAACACAATCTTTTGGTGGAGTGATATGGACATGTATTGCAGTCAAAACCTGACTAACTAACTACTTCAGCCGTGCGTCTCATTCATAGAACATTCATCAACCAATCAGATTCAAGCATTCAACAGTCCTGCAGTAAAACAATTAATAGTGCATTTAAATAGCAAATAAATAAATAATAAAAATTTATCTTCTAAAACATATTGTTTTGGGGCCCCCTACATTTAGGGGGAAGTTGTGGCCTAGTGGTTAGAGAGTTTGACTCCTAACCCTAAGGTTGTGGGTTTGAGTCTCGGGCCAGCAATACTACGACTGAGGTGCCCTTGAGCAAGGCACCCAACTCCCAACTGCTCCCCGGGCACCGCAGCATAAATGGCTGCCCACTGCTCCGGGTGTGTGTTCACGGTGTGTGTGTGTGTGTGTGCACTTTGGATGGGTTAAATGCAGAGCACGAATTCTGAGTATGGGTCACCATACTTGGCTGTATGTCACGTCACGTCACTTACATAATCCACACCCTGTTAGAGCAACCATCTGCAAGTTTCAAACTGCATAAGACTTACTTAACCTTGAAACTGTGGTCATCTTCAGGACAAGTTCAACCTTAGTTTTCTAGTTTATAATGGTTTCACTAAGTTTAATATTTTTTTTTTCTTCCTGCCTTCTGCATCCATATGTTATTTGATCGGATCTCACTGTATTTGACTTCATCATGCTGCATATCATCTTATTCTTCTCATGGCACAAAAGCAGAGAAGGAAACTAATTCAAAACTGTCACTGTCTGTATGTATGAATAGTTTTGCTTTGATTTTGTGTGAGATACGGCATCACCTTTGGGAGGAACATATTTTTACTTGAGTGGACAATAAAGATTTTTCAGACTCCCATAGACACATTTAAATACAGTGAAGTGTTCAGCAAAGAGCTGCCGACCTTTAGATGGGAAGGAAACCTAAAATGTATCCTAACAGCATTCTGTTCTTGAATAAAAAGTAAAAAAAAAAAAAAAAAAACATTCCAGATAAACACTATATGCCTGTGTTCTTGTGGCAGAAACTCATATTTTCAGAGGCTTATTTTGCAGCTTGAGCGATTAGACAAGGTACAGAGAGAGAGACAAAACAAGCGAGGAGGGACAAGGACATGCTCATGATGGAAAAGTATTTCTTGATGAATTGATGGGTAGTGCAATTTTGCTTATTTCATTTTAGGAAAGGAGGGAAATTATCAGCTAGGAGTGCACGTTGACTGATTTTAAAAGCCCAACTCACCTTGCAGCGGACTCCTTTCGGGAAAATGATTTATTTGAAAACAGTGATTTAAAATAGTTGGCGATGGTTTGTGATTAGGGCTGTAGATTTGTGACAGAAGTCATTTCTTGAGGCAAAGTCATCCAAAGATTATGAAACAATGATGTTTTACCTCAGAAAGACTTGACTGGTTTTTGAAGTCCTCGTCTAGCAACAGATTCAGCCAAATCTAATTAAAACTAACTGTTCGATGTCCTGCAAACATGTATCATTATCTAACTTTCGAGTAGTTTCATTTATGTGTTTAATTTAGTTTTTAATAATGACATTGCTTTAAGTCATTTTTGTACCAGCAATGTTCAACTCTGAGCTTTAAGGACGTTTACGTAACTGATGCAGATATCATCTATTAGGATGGAGGACGTATGCAGAAAATGTAAAGAGGACATGTAGATGTTAGCCTTGAGCACTTTTCTGCATTAAGTTCAAAATACAAGATGACACAACTGTCCTGTGACCATAATTAGAAAAAAAAAAGTGTGTAAAATACTCCTTGAAGAGAAAACCTTTTAAAGTAGATTGGTGAAATATATAAACAAATTAATAATTTAAAGTACATTTCTAGATAATTTTCTTTATCGTGACCTCTCGTATTCTACAGTACATGGTAACCATGAACACTTTTCTTTACATTATTTGAGGTAGGGTTTGCACTGGAAAAGAAGGAAATCTTTTTTATATAATTGTAAGACCTTTTATGCATCTGAGAAGAGATTTTATTTTGGCGGCCTCGACTTTGGGAACACTGTTTCTGGTGGGACAAATTTTAATAGTTTTAGCGCATGCTGTTTTGGAAAATGCGTGTTTTAGACTAATGTAATTGAATGTGGATTGCTTGGGATTTACTTCAAGCGAGCACAGTTTTCACCTCCGTCAAGTACAGATATGGAAAATGGACACAGCACGTCAACAGTTCCTCCATGTGTAATGTGCCACCCAACCTTAACGTTACTGCTTCCACAGCGGAGTTCCTCTCAATCCTCTTTCCCTGTCTCTTGCAATCTCCACAGGGAAGAGATTTCTTGGATTTATACAAACAGATCTCTCTGAAAAGTAGTCTAGCACGCTTCTCCTCCACTCCTTAGCCGTCTCCGGTGGGAAGATGGATGGGTTTGCCCTGGGTGGCAGGGAAAGAAGTATTGCTAATATTTTCATGATCCGGGGCAATATTGTCATGACTTAACCTTTCTTGTGTGGAGGAGAGGAGGCACCCGGTGTGGCTGGTGCTGAGGCAGCAGGGACGAAGGGGAGGGGTTGGGTCCGTGTGTATTTACTAGCAGTGTCTCCATCCATCAAAAGCCAGTCTGCGTTGTCTCCTTCTGTCCATCAAAGTCCTTTCTCATTGGCGACTCACTTCCTCAACTGTTTCAGCCTCCCTGCATTTGCGATATATGTGCATGATTTAAAAACCTGCTGCTCTTTGTCTTTACTTAGTGTTTTTTTCTGTCCATTTCCTCTCATTGCTGATCCCAGTGGTATATATATATAATATATATATCCTGCATTTGCGATATATGTGCATGTATATATATATACTCTCATTGCTGATCCCAGTGGTATATATATATAATATATATATGATTGTGTGTGTGTGTGTGTGTGTGTGTATTTATGAGACTAAAAATAAAGAATAAAGTAAAAACTGTAATAGTGTGATATATTATTACAATTTAAATGAACTGTTTTCTATTTGAATATATTTTAAAATGTAGTTTATTCCTGTGATGCAAAGATACATTTTCAGCACCCATTACTCCAGTCTTCACTGTCACATGATCCTACAGAAATCATTTGAATGTCAAATTCAATGACCAAGTAAAAATTTGACTTCTTACTCTTTATGTGATGATGATTTAAAAAGCCATATTGTTAAGTTTGATCTCTTGTCAAGACCAGAGTATCTTTTGAGAAGTGCACATATTTTTTCTCAAATGAATATTTCACCCAAAAATGAAAACTTGCTGAAAATAGATTCAAGATATAGATGAGTTTTATTGCTCACCATTGGATCATCTGCAGTGAATGGGTGCCATCAGAATGACAGTCAAGCTATTAAAAACATGACAAAAATCCATCCTCTCACATCAAAATTCACCAACATATTTGTTTAGAAATGTTTTGGACTGTTTTCACTTGTAAACGGTGCTTGAGCTGTGCATATTTCTCCCTTGATTCAGACGAGATTATTTTTTCACTGTAGCAAGCAATATTATGGATAGAGGACTTATATTTTAGCCAGAAATAATGGTTTGAGGTTAAAAATATCTTGATGGATTAATTGATGACTGGATGGTGTGGATTGCTTATGGATTATTGTGATGTTTTTATCAGCTGTTTGGACTCTCATTCTGACGGCACCCATTCACTGCAGAGGATCCTCTGGTGAGCAAATGATGACAAATAATGAAATTTCTCCAAATCTGTTCCGATAAAGAAATAAACTCATCTACATCTTGGATAGGTTGATTTTTAGCAAAAAATGTAAAATTTGGGGGAACTATTCTTTTAACGGGGACCCTGTGCCCCAGTAATGAAAAGCTAGAAACACAACAGCTGCCCTCTTGTTTCAGTATCTTCATCCCCTTCTCTGTCCTGTCCTCTGTTTTTCTCCGATTTCTATCTCTTCGTCGTTCCCGGTGCAGGCTGGTACAGCTGTGTAATTTGAGCATGCTGGGCAGTCTCTGCTCAATGTTGATAGAAGGATGGGGCCGTGTATTGTGAGGTTACATGCTGTCCTAGTCGCTCGGGCCGCATGGATCAGTAACACCTTGTTTGATAGAGAGGAAGTGCAAATGAGTGCAGAGAGATGGGGAACAGTACTTCAGATTTATCCTTAAAGACAGATGACAAAGATGAAGCCCTATTCTCTCTCTCTCTCTCTACTGGTGGAGTCGACTCCATTCACACCTGAACTGAAGCCTGTTTTCTGCTTCAGTTCACATGTGTTCATGTGTGTTGTTGTCCTTGTTTTCTGAAGCGGATAAATGTGTGTATGTGTCATGTTAGTGCACTACATGATAGATAATCATTGTCTTTAACTTATATGTCACAAACACAGTCACAGGTGTCAGAAACAGCTTTGAATGTAGCACATACAATCAGATTTTAGAGTCAGAGCTCTTTTATAAGCTTGCTTAATTAACCAGTCCATCTCAAATAAATAAATAAATAAATACAAGCTAATCCAAACAAGGACATATTATGTTAGTATCAAAATATCCAGATAAGAGGGCAGTTATTAAAAAGTCTGATCAGTATCATACTTTTTAATAACTGCTCTCTTATCTGGAAATGTTATTGTCTATCTTTGTTGTCATGATTTAGGTGGGTTGTTTTTTTTTTCCTTCACTGAAAAAAGAAAAAAAAGTCTAAAAAGTTGTAAAATTACTGGTAAATTTATGAATAATTAAGAAACAGCAAGTAGCACATTGAATGAAACATGAATTTTTGAAGTAGAAAGACTGAAATAGTAATTCTTTTTTTTTTTTTTAATGTAGTGCAATAATTATTGTTTTCTTTTTGATTTTGTAACTGTAATATACCTATGTCTTGTTAGATTTTTATGTGCAGATAAGAAATAGACTGATGTACTGTATATCAATTCAAATACATATTTAGAGATTATAAGCATTACTGCATGAATTTTCCTTGCTGACCAGGTAGAAGAAGTGATTTATTCCTCCTGATTAGCTCTTTTGTCTACTCCCAACATGGTCAATTTCCATTTATTTAGTGGATTTTGAATTAATATTGTCTTAAATTACAAAAATGCATTTTTGTGTACAGCAAGTTTTCCACTGTTTAATAGTATTATATATCACATTATTTTCAGCCACCCTCCTTTCTAGAAACTGGCATTGGCATCAGCCATTGATAAACACAAACCCTGATATAATTTGTATTTTTGTTAGACACTGCTTTTTAAATTGATATTAAATGTTCACATTCAAAAGGCATTTAGAGCATGTACAGGAGATAATGTACCTGGACTGCTGTACTGTAACCAACCCAATAATATTTGTTTTGCTATGCATACAAATTGCTTCATGCCCTCTAAGCAGTAATGTAATTAGTAATTAATTTATATATGTAGGTGGCACTTTGCAATTGCAATTACTCTTGATCTTTGCCACACCCAGAGAAAAATGATTTTCATCCATGTGCATGCACTCACATACCCAAAGTTCAGCAGATTTATATTCACGAGCAGACGGTTTTAATAGTTTTAATGTTTTCATCTGTCTGCGTGTATGTGCTTTGCGTCTACCCGGGGACAGCAGCAGTAGTGCTAATGATATTAAGCCAGGGACAGATCTGCTCCATGTCTGCAGGCCTGCCAGTCAGCTGGTCTGGCCCCTCAACCACTCTCCACTAATCCCATCCTCCTCTCCACCAGAGACAGGAAGAGAAATCTAATAAATAAATGAGAGGATGCACGAGGAAAAAAATATATATAAATTACGTCCTCGCTTCTCGTAAATCATGTTCCCAACTTCCAGTAGACAGGAGGGCGGAGCCTGGGAGTGGAGGAGACGAGAGGAAAGATCACGAGAGGAGGAGAGAGAGAGAGAGTGTGTATGTGTGCTTGAGAGAAAGAGAGAGAGAGAGAGCGAGCGGGAAGCGCTTCTATCCTTCCCTCAGCCGGAGTAGCTCTCGAGACTTGGCGTCGAGGTGTTTTTAATTGATTTTTGATTAGCCAGACATGGGGGGTGTCCATTAGCAGGGGAGGGATAAAACCAGAACAAAAAAGAGAGGGAGAGAGTGTGCGCAAGAGAGATACACTGAGTGAATAAATTAATGGGTAGAGGGACGTTTGTGAAGAGTGTGATACCGAAGCATTGGGATGCTTCTTTCACTTTGTTTCTCACACTGCTCAAATGACTGTAATATTTTACTTAATTAGTTGCAGTTAACCTCAGGTTCAAGATACTCAGCGGCTGATGAAGAAGGTGAGAAGAACTTCTCTCAAATATCTTCATGGCAAATTGTGTGAACATCAGCTCACGCACACGTGGCTGTTTACAGGAATCCACAAAGGTGAGACGGTGTTCAATAAACAGGAAACCAACATGCTAATGCAGTGGTTCTTAACCAATGGGTCACAACCCCAAAAAATGTTCATAGGTCTGTTCTGATATAGTGTTATGGAGGTGAAAAGTTAAAAGCAAATAATAGAGTGCAAGCAAACCAAAAAGCACGCATAGTTAGCAAAAAATAAACTAGCTTATCAAGTTTTAAAAGGGAGCAGGAACACTTTTAATGTTTTTTGTTGTTGATGTCAAAGGCTGCGCTCTTGTAAACTATGCAGTATTTTTATCTGTCAGTTCGTAGAGGCTATTAGATGCCAGCACGAACCGGCAGTGTTACATTTCCTCATCCTTAAAAGCCTTGGACAAAACTAAACAGAGTAAAAGAGAACAGCCCAGACTTTATTAAATATGAATTAACTTGAAACAAGGATAAACATTTGCGTCGGTTTGTTTTGTGTTACAAATTATTGGCCGCTGATAACATGAAACCGTTGAAATCCAAGAGAAAATGTCAGGGTGATACAACGGTCCTGATATCATAATTTGGACACAAGCATGATAAAGTGAAATTACTGAAAAGAAAACCACAAGTAGTTTGAAATAATCTTTAATCATTGTTTCTTATACAAACTACCATTTAAAAGTTTGGGGTTGGTAAGAATGAATAAATGAATTTATTTATAAAGAAGGCTCTTATACTCATAATTTATTTGATCAAAATTACAGTAGAACTGTAGTATTGTAAAGTATTATTACAATAATACAATGATACAACCATTTTTTTAAAAGATATTTTAAAATGTAATTTACTCTTGTGATGATAAAGCTCAATTTTCTGCAGTCATTACTCCAGCCTTCATTCAGAAATCAAAAATAAATATTTTTTTTTCTTTTTTTTGTGGTGTAGCACAAATTAAAAAAAAAAAAAAAACCTTTTTTTTTTTTATCTTGGCGCTCTAATTTTTCAGTAAAGCACTTTTGTCTACACTTGTTGTTATGTAATATTAACACATTTAAGTATTTGATTTTGTTGTTGTTGTTGTGAAATCTGAGTCCTGAAGCAAAACTAGCTGAGAACAACTTGTGCTGATGTAATGGCTTTGAATATTCATGAAAGTGCTCTCACACACAATCATACACACAACACCGTAAGTTCAGTCTGATAATAAACATATTTGCATAGCAAAAATATTGCAGCCCAAAAACTGACAAACCAACACATTTCCATTGTGAGCAACACCGGTTCATCGCCTTCATTTAGACTGATGCCGGACCCCGTTTATGAGGTTCACTGGTTTTCCTTTAGTGGCAAAAGAAGTGAGGCAGTTGTGGGGAAATCAGATACGGCGGTCACGCTAGATTTGCACTTTGAGTGTATTTTAGCTTGTAATTTTAAAACCCATTTCTGCTTCCCTGACTTTTCATGTCTCTTGATACACCCTACTCATCTGGCCCGACCAGCCAGTCCCAGCCCACTTAAATACAGACACTGACCTGCAAACGTAGACACATTCTTACACTCTTACACGCACATGCTAGCAGAAGCCTGCTGCGCTCCCCTAATATGCACCATGCAGGTGGGAGTGAGCACAGAGGAGGATGAGTGAAGTAAAGAAGTGATGATGGCCATAGAGCTGAGAGATTAGAGCGTTTACTGCTTATGGACATGTGCTTTGGGGGTCTCACTTCTTCACTAATTGTAGCTCATGACTAATTGGTGTATTAGTAAAACATGTAGCAAGGTGCTTCAGAAGGCTTCAGGGGACACCCGGAGCTCATTAGACCCTCATATTCCATCCAGAAGAGGTTGTTTGGAAAAATAAAAGAACTCTTCCAATTGCTCAGGTGAGGATGGCAATTAAGAAAGCACATCATTTTTTACATCATAGGAAATATTGTCTTGTGTTGGTGTAATTTACCTCGGTCTCCATTGTCTTACGTCCAATTATCACTGATCCGCCTCAATTCACCACAAATGTGCTTGAGCACAAGGAATGCATGGGGATTATGAGGATCTGTCGACGCTCATGCTTCGAAGTGTTGGCTAATCTCAAGCACAGCTGTCACAAGGTGAGTTATGAAGTCTGGATGTGTTGCTCAGGTACGGAGCAGATTGGAATCTGCTTTGTTATACTTGACCCCGACAGCGGACAAATGTTTGAGAGATGGTGCTAAATCCGGCCTGTGATTATCCCCATCATGCTCCATCCATTCCACAGGTTGCTTCTCTAACAGGCAGTTAATAGCTGGAGTGTTTGACATGATGAGGCAAAGTAGGCCATTGTTGGGCTGAATGGATATTAGAGTGGGGATGTATTTAAGGCCATCACTTAGGTCTTGCTTTTTTTTATTTTCTTTTTTTTATTCAGTCACTTAAAGCAATTAATTGAAGCGATTTATCAGAACGAAACAGACTTGTAGTGAAACTTCTCTTTTTGAAAAAAAAAAAAAAATTTGACCCCATTCAGTCGAAGCGATTGTACTACAGAAATGGCAAAGTGTTGTTGTCTTCATAATATGCATGGAAAGACAAATATGTGAAATATTACTTAGCTAAACAGGCTTGATGAGACATGAATGTGGTAGTATTATATTTTCATTCTATGTCCAATGTAAGGGAGCAGCCTTGAACTGGTGAGAGATTCCAGGCTTATTCACGCCGCCTTCATTTCTCATCCCACTATCCGGCCTAAATGCCCGCTTCAATTCTTGTCTTTCAACAATATCTCCAGTAGGGCCACACTGATTCCACTAAAACCGTCTCGATTCTTCTCTCCGACCAATTTACCAGCAGTAAAACTAATATTGTCTTTAATCAGATGCAATTAGGGCTCCAAGTTAAGATCTCCTTCCAATTAAAACTTATTAGGCCCTTAATGACATTAGAGGGGTTTTCTGTTGCCGCTGCTCATTTAGGCAGCTCAGTGGCAGGGTGTGGGTGTTGTCAGGCGAATCGGAGTGACCCTATGGGCTGATGATTGCATACAACACTGGCTCCTCACCAGCTCATGGCACCCAGTTAAGCTGCTGCTAGACTTTATAATTGGATGTGTGGTAGTGGAGACATGAAGCCAGCTGGACTGTGAGTTCTCTCTCCTCTAGAAACTTCCCTCTTTATATTATATTTTACACGCTTTCCTGCTTCTTTACTCCGTCGAGACCACCCACATCGTTGTCTCTGTTTGCTCAATATTCTTTGTCTGGCCTCTGTGTCTAATTTCCTAGTATTGGACAGTTACATTGCAGCTCTCACTCATTCATGAGGTCATGGTGTGCATGAGGACAAGGGCAAAGAGTGGCGCCATGTGTGGTCGAGAGCATTTTTGGGTGTTGTCCATGGTTCTAAATGAGACGGTTTTGAAAGGTTGGATTGCAAAGGCCCTGATATTCTCACAGCGGAGTACTTTTCACTGTTTGCTTAGGGGTAAAAATAGCAGAGAAACAGCCCCACCCACACGGCCCCCAGGAAAGGGACAGAGGACTCAAATGCAGTTCAAACAAAAGAGATATTTTATTCTGAACACAAAGCCAGGGGAATGAAGTGGTGTAGCGCTCCCTGCGCACACATCCACCGAGACAGAGGGCTGAGAGGAATTACTGGAAATGTCCAGCATCGCAGTCCCAATCCGGCCTCACTGTCCAGATACAAAATATTAATTCCTCACCTGAGGATCCTGGAAATAGTGCAGAAGAGTATAGAGGAGAGTGAAAACTCAAAATACATCACAAAAACACATAAGACATACCCACACTAAAAGAAGGCAAAGACAGGAATATATAGGTAGTGGGAACAAGTACCAGGCTAACGGAGCGTGCAGCGCCGCGATTAAGTGCTGATTGCTCCACCACATGTGGATGACAATGACAGGACCAAAACAACCACCACGTGCAAATGACAGCGATAGCACACAGGTGAACGGCAGAAAGGAGTCGGAGAAGGTACCAGTCATGACACCGATGCAATATTTATCATAGAATATTGTTGTTTGTTCATAGTTTGAACATTATTGTTTTCCTTTTATTTTGTATTTTATAGATCTGAGGTGAACATCCCATTGTCACTTTCATTATGGTTATTAAAGTCCCCTACACTGATGTTTGAACTATGCCCTTTTAAAAATATATAAAGCACATGATCAGTATCTGAGATTATCATTGTCATTGGATCAGGATTATTATAGTTAAAACTATTATAGTTGGAGGAAAAAAAAAAAAAAAAAAAAAAAAAAAAAAAACCTTTTTGTTACTTGAAATACACTAATTCAGCTAATTGCAAAGGCAACATTTACAAAACTAAAAACTTTAATAGAAATGAAAACAGAAAATATGAAATAAAAAAAACTAATCTATAAAAACTAATTCAAAATGTTATAAAAACTATAATAGTTTCTCAATGATACAAAAATAACACTGCATTTGGACAACAGTTTGTATGTTCTTGTTCCCAGCTGTGGCATAATGGAAATGGAAGCTATTATAAAAATAGAATCCCCCATTGCTCATCATATATCACTGTCATGGCTGGTTAGGGATAAAACTCTTTATATCACTGTCATGGCTGGTTAGGGATAAAACTCTTATTCACATGGACAACACATCTTTTGCCGCATGTTATGGCATCATATCATGCAGTGTCATGTCTGGTTAGGGCACCATCCATCAAGGATGCCTCTCACCCTAACCATGGACTTTTCACTCTCCTTCCATCCGGTAGACGTTACAGGAGCCTACGCTACACAAGCGCTCGGACTAGTAGGCTCAGGAAGAGCTTCTTCCCCGAGGCCGTGACCCTTCTGAACGCCACACCACCAATCTAACCGGCACCTACTTTATAACTGCACTGGTCAAAGTACTTTACATACATGTATTTGCACTACTCATATTTTGCACAGATTGCCCACACTGTTTTAGTTATCGCACTGTAAACTAAGTTGTTACTGTACAAATCACAGTAAACTATTCTATAAAAATATAATTGCACTACTGTTTATTTTACATAGAATTCATTTTAACAATACTTTTTGCACATTCATCCCAACTGTATTTATTACCACTGTTCTCTGCTGCTGTTCATAATGTGTATATATAATCCTTCCTACATTGCTCTGTTCATAATGTACATACAATCCTACACTGCATTCCTATTTATATTCTGTATATACTCTGCTCAATACTGTATTTAGCAACCCCACTGTACATTCTGTAAATCATAGCTTCACTTACTCTACACTTTTATGTGTAAAACACTATATTCTTGCACTTCTGATTAGATGCTAACTGCATTTCATTAGCTCTGTACTTGTACTCTGCATAATGACAATAAAGTTGAATCTAATCTAATCTAATCTAATCTAAAAACTTATAACTGAATGTACTGTCAGTGTGCTGTCCATGGTGCTGAAATAACATACTGGAATGCCTGAGCTATCCATGGTCCTGAAAACAAGTCCATTGCAGCTCTGTCAGTCGTGTCATTTATGATATCACTCTGTCTTTATACCGATCTAATATATCAAAACGATCAAGACATGTCTTTGTTTGCTGCTCTTTAGTAGATAGAGCCGAGAAAGATGAGTAAGCATAGTACTTCACCTTAGAAATGAGACACGCCGATGACCCTGGATTAAATGTCTTTATGGAGCTCTTCTTTGCTGATCTTTATGTAATTCACAAAGACTTAACAACCAAGGTCATCTAGACATCAAAAACAGTTCAGCATAAAATTGCAGGGAACTATGTCTTGCATTACTACGAAACCACTGCAGTTAACACACCATACGCGAGTTTTAAAATGACTACAATATCGCCGTCTGTGATATCCTCAGTCCCCTCTAAGGGACTGCACTGATGCAGAAGGCTGTTGTCAGATAGAGAGGGAGTTGTGGAATATGTGTGCTTGACACCAATCTGTGATAATTACCAGAGGGGCCACCATCCCTCCCGCCTCCAATTGCCTTCTGCTGTCAATCAACAAGTCATTTCAGATCACAATTAAGTTACGGGAAAAGATACAAGGGAGGCCAATGGGTATAATTGAAAATAATTGAGCATGTGGCGGATTCGAGGAGTCGCCTTTGTGGCGCTCTCCGGAGGAGCCGTGAGGAGAGGTGACTGGAAAGAGTGTGCATAATGAACACAACAAAGCCTCTGATTTGATCCTTTCCACCCTGGAGGATATCAGCAGCTTATCTGAATAATCATACGCCACATGTCTCCATGTTGTGCACGAGGGAACAGAAATGGACCTTTGATCTTTAAACCTAAAGTGTTAGAAGCTGCATGCTAACTTGGCAGCCTGGGGGCTTTTGCACAGGAGAGATGCAGGAATATGAAGAAGATGTGGAGAAAAAGTGCCTGGGCGTGTGTCGTAGTACATCCACGTGCATGGACATAATCGTTAATATTTAAAAGAATACTTCACTCAAAAATGAACATTTGCTCAAAATGTACTCACCCTGATGCAGTCCAAGATGTAGATGGATTTGTTTCTTCATCAGAAGAGAATAGGAGGAATTTAGCATTACATCTCTTGCTCACCAATGGATCCTCTGCAGTAAATGGGTGCTTTCAGAATGAGTCCAAACAGCTGATAAAAATATTACAATAATCCACGCGACTCCAGTCCATCAATCATCGTAAAAAAAAATCCTTTATTCAAGCATTTTCTGGTCAAAATACCAGTCTATAATCCACAATAATGCTTCCTCCTGTGAAAAAGTCTATTGTCCTCTCACATTGAAATCGATCAACATCTTTGTTTAAAACTGTTTTTGACTGCTTTCGCTTGAAAACAGTGCTTGATCGGAACATATTTCTCTCCTGATTCAAACTAGATGAGTTTTTCACTGGAGAAAGCATTATTATTGATATTGTTTATATTATACTATCATACTATAGTAGTATTATCGCAAAACTGAAGTTGAGCCACTGATGTTACATGGACTGTTTTACCAATGTATTTACTATGTTTCTGGACCTGAGAACATTTCAGTTGTGTTGCTGTCTATGGAGGGTCAGATAGCTCTCAGATTTAATCAAAAATATCTTAATTTGTGTTCTGAAGATGAACGAAGGTCTTACGGGTTTGGAACAACATGAGGGTGAGTAATTAATCACATAATTTTCATTTTGGGGTGAACTAACCCTTTAATGATGGAGTTTTGGAGCTTTTTGCTTCACAAGCTAATAACTGATAGACTGGAGATGTGTGGATTACTTCTGGATTATTATTATGTATTTATCTGATTTTTGAACTGTCATTCTGATGGCACCCATTCACTGCAGAGGATCCATTGGTGAGCAAATGATGACATGCTAATTTTCTCAGGTCATCCAATCTACATCTTGGATGGCCTGAGGGTGAGTAGATTTTCAGTAAATATTCATTTTTGTGTGAACTTTTCCTTTAAGCAACTTGAACGCTTGGAAATACATGTAAAGGTTACGCACAGCATCCAGAATCGTACTTCCCACCAACGAACACACACAAGCGTGCACGCGTTTCCTCTGCCCCCCCCCCCCCCCCCCCCCCCCCCACCGTCCTCAAGAGCTACTTACCTTCTACTGCTTTTGAAAAAAGGAAAACATTTCTCTGTGCAATTTGCATTTCCATATGCTGGCACTGGCGCCATGGAAAGTGGATAATTGGGCTGATGGGCAATGTCGGTGAAAGAGGAATAGAGAAGGATAGAGAGAAGGCCGCCTGAAAAAAAAAAAAAAACTCAACCATTACTGGACTTTTTTTTTCCCTCTCCTCACCACCACTCGTAATTTCGCCATCTACCTCTCAACCACTTGTGTTGCTGAAAAGATTTACCTTGGCCTCCAATTTTCACTCTTTCTGCACAACTCCCTCCCCCCGTCTTTCTCTCATGTGCACACGAACGTTCTGACTCCCTCTCATCCATATTCATCCAGCGTCTCCCTTGCTCTCTCTGTCACCCACAGCATGGCGTTAATACACCAATTAGCCCTGAGAGCAGATAATGGACTATTTCATATTGCAAAAGAGAAAGAGAAACAGATCAAGAGAGCGAGAGCGAGTGAGCGGCGGCTAGGTTTTGTGGTGCTACTATTTATGAAGATCCACCTGTCAGATGAAGGGCATTGATGATCGCTGATGGAAGATGAGGTCTTAAAGTGGTATAGTGGAGCGTATGAAAGCCATCGGATGATTGTTTCTTTTCTTGGGTCTTCCTTTTCTCAAGCAGTCACATTTCTCCCTGAAATGAGCTCTCACCATGAGCAGGATGTAGCTCGTCTAAATCAATATGCCGAATCTAATGAAATCTTTGCATTAAAGTGGAGAAAAAACATGACATGTGGAGAGCTCTTCTCTTAGTTTGGCAGTCATCACTGTGTTCTTTTACAATGGCACACAAAACTAAGAAAAGTTGAAGCTTGGAATCACTTCAGGTTTTTCAGTGACCTTTGTAACTTGAGATTTTGTTCTAGTTTGCTGAGTAAAGAAAAAGGCATGTGTGAATTTGTAATTTGCAAGTGGTGGTTAGAGCTTTTTCAAATCCCCCATACCAAAGTATTAAACTTTTTGTATTGGGCATGAGACTCATCTTGCTATGAATATGAATGATACCTCAGATGCACAGATATTAGATTTCTTTCTGGCCAATACCGACAAGCTGATCATTCTTTTCACAGTATGGCTGATGATAAATGGCCAATATTGAAATTCTATATTAAGGGGTATTTTCACAGCCAAGTAAAGGCTGCTTTGTGTCTGCAAAATTGAATGTAAAGATGCAAGGCCACATAACAGCCAGACTAAATGTTGCCTGCTGTCACCCACCTCAGCCCCAAAGTATTCAGTTGTAATTGCTGTGTAAATGCATTCATGCCACCTCTCTAAAAAGTAAATTTGTCATAAATTTGTTACATAAATGTATTTGCTTATTTATTTGTTTAAATGAATTTTTAAATAGTTAATTAAATACACTAAAATAAAAACTGTAAATGCTGCAAGTGAATTTAGGCAGTACAACATTAGAAAAAATGATATTCAATTTCAGATAAAGATTACATTTACATTGAAGTGACAATTAACATAACATACATTTTTTTTCTATTCCACTGTTACTTTTACATTATTTTTCTTTTTTTAACATGCGTTATAACATGTATCTTGTGCTTCCATCTTTTGCAGTGTGTCGTGCATGACAACATTATAAAAACGTAGTGCTCAAGATAAAATACGTTATAAAAAAAAAAAAAAAAACTTTGTGTTTTATTCCCCATTCCACTGCCCACATCTCACATTTTTTAAAGCAAAAATGCATTCTGTGCGAATGGACTCTAACAGCATAATAAAATGATACTATGTGAGTGTTAGATGACCGCAAAATAAATATATATGAAAAATAGGGGAAATTAGCATGTACAAATAAATGTACAGTATAAATGTAAATATTGGATATTTAAGTGCACATGCTCATTCACTGTGTTTTGTTTTTATATTATCTTTTCCATCATCATGTTCACATAGTACTATTTAAGTTAAATTAAATTTTATATAGAAATTATATTTCTAATTTATATATTTTCTATAACTAGTTTTTTATGTTGAGAAAGATATTTATGGTTGTGTGTAGAGATGACCACCAAACTCTGATCATTCAGCATTTTACCTCTGTCAGATGTATGGTTTGTATTTTTATCTGGCAAACATATCTATTTAGGTTGCACTTTTCACAGTTGAAATCTGAAGGCTATGATTGGGCGAACCACAGCATTTGACGTTTTAACCAATTACAGTAAATTCACTTAGTCTATTGGTTAGAAAACAGTTTTCCAACAGATTTTGGAGCCCACTCTTTAGGAACAGCAGGGTGACAAGGTCACAAACATATAAACATGACTGGAAGATGCAGCTGAGAGTTCAGTTTTAGAATGCAAAAAAAGTGAACATTTCACACTGGATTTGATGCATAATATAGATGTTATGTTTTTATCTAAAGAATACTATAGGATGTTTCTACTTCCCTACTATATTTCCTAGTCTCTCTCTCTCTCTCTCTCTCTCTCTCTCTCTATTCCTATTGCTAGATGATTACACATCATGTACATTAAAGTTATTAAATTCTGTCCAAATATATACTTGATAGTTGAAAAAAATAACTGCTTGAATTAAAGCTTTTTGTTGCTATTTTTATCATCAAACTAAAAATGTATGGCTCTTATCTTGGCAAAAAGAATCAGTCGTATGCAAACTGGGAATGCGAAAGGTCTTTATAAGTGAATCATTCAAACACTGATTCCTTTTGGAATGCCATTACTGTGTGTTGTCTGGAGACATGACTGCTTCATGATTCTGACTTTGTTTGTAACCATATTTGCTGGTGGGACAAAAACATATAAAGTAACTGGTGATATGGAGACTAAAATATACAATGTTACTGTAACATACTGAACTGTTTTTTATAAAAACATCAGCACAGGTGTGATTACCTGCAGTGACACTATGTTTAAAATCTAAACAACATCAGTCTTGTTTGTGGGACATTAGTTGAATACATAAACTAAAAATACATATGAGTGTGTGCCTAGGAAATTGGGACAGCAAGTGTAATAGGAAGCATGAGGACATTAAATCCTCATAGATTATCTAAGAAAATCAAAAGTCTGAGCACATATTGCTGCTCTCTTGTCAGGGAAAATGGTCCATTGCTATGGCCAGAACTATTGAAAAAAAGTAATTTGGTAATGAAAGGAAAATGTAGGCTATCCTGTTGACTTTGAGCCAGTTTCTCTGATTTGACAGTTAATGTGATCATGACTGCCCTTCAAATAGAACGCTAACCAAATCCCTTAAGGTCAAGACTGAATCTTAACGAAACGGCCTGTCACAGAGGACACTGGCATAGGCCAACTGTAATTGGTATGTAGTCTATATAAATATAACTCATACATGTGTGGGAATTAAATTTAAAAAATAGATTTAATCATAAGTCTTTATTGACCACATTACTGTACAGCTCTCAGTAATGATAAGACTAGTGACTCTTGATTAAAATTGATTTCAAAAAGATAATGTAGCACTTTACAGACTCTGTGCTACATGTATAATTAATTACAATACATCAATACTAATGTGTAGTAGACCTAATTATTGCATTGTGATTATTATTTTAAAGTCTGTGTTCTTAATAAATATCGTCCCAGATGCATTGGTCATAACAGTGAAACAGTGTCAGCTAAAAGTCACAAATATATATTTTGTGAGGGGAAAAAAGTCCATTAATAATACTAATGATAATTATCATTATTATTATTTGGTAGATGTTAGTCTGTCTGTCTAGACTTGAGGATTATAATTATCACCTGTAATAAACCACTCCCCCGACACATGCACCGCCCCTCTAATATACGCTCAATGTGTCATAACCCCGCCCCCGCACAGACCCCGCCCCCTTTAATACGCTCCTAAACCGTGAAAGCCCAACTGAGAGGCGTCCCACACTGAGTTATCTGAATAATCACACAATATCACCCCACCACACATACATTCTTTATGGATGGCTGAATGGAATTTGTTTGTAGGGTTAGTTAGAAGTTCATTTTTATTAATGATAGATTATTTATTTATTTATATATGGCATTTTTAAAAATATCCATATAAGCAAGTCCCTAATTATTTACCAGAGGTTGAATCAGTCAATGAATAAGTCATCGAGAATAAAACATTGCTATTTTGCGCACGGTCACGCAGGGTGCAAATGAATAAACCTGGATATGGTTTACTAATTTAGATTTGGGTTCAGCTAAGAAGTCATTCGGTGTGCGGTGTGAGAGAGACACAGCGACATTTAGCTTCTTCAGACGGAGGGAGTCAGAGCGACTGCTGGTTTCGAGGCGGGAGGACACATGGGTCGACACCACAACCTCTCATTTTTGCTCTCATGTGTGTGTTAAATACGACAAGGAATCCGACACGAACACTTACTGGCT
Source organism: Cyprinus carpio (assembly GCF_018340385.1). NCBI lineage: Eukaryota > Metazoa > Chordata > Actinopteri > Cypriniformes > Cyprinidae > Cyprinus > Cyprinus carpio. The sequence goes on along the minus strand of NC_056574.1, from coordinate 12,770,514 downwards.
TTCCAGCGTCCACTCCTGACATTTCTGTGCGTCTGTGTTTTCATTGGATTTGGGGAGACGTTTCGCGTCATGTTTAGAGGTGAAACCGGGACTGCGGACGATATTTTATTCGCTCATTCGCGTCTCGTGTGGACTTATTATCAGTGAGTCGCATGTCAAACATCGCACGACAATGCGAGTTGTTGTTTTGTTATGGCCATTTGAGTATTAACTTAACATGTCGGATTGTTTTTGTACGTCTTTATCACGAATTTTCTCCCTCCGTTAATTCTATGGACTGCTCCATTCGGGCTATTCGTTTTTGATCTGCATGCATCCGCACGAAGAAGGAGAAACCGACAGATAAACGACAGAAGGACTGAAGAATGAATGAGATTCACTGAAGAACAGGAGGAAACGCAGTAAGGTATGGAGCCGAGGGGTTTTTTATATGATGGTTCAGAAATGCTGCAGGAGGATTCAGCACGGACTTCTCTGTCACCTCTGGCATGTAATGAGGTTTATTTATTGTTGTTATATTGATATTTTATGCTTATGCACATGTACCACGCGCGCGCTCCTGGTGCGTCAGACACAAATAAACGCTCGCGCATAATGATAGATGCGCGCGGGTCATTTATATCCCACAAACTGTTCAGTCTGACACTTGGATTCTAACCTTTAGAGTTTATCAATAACCTACATGTTTTCAAACGGAGCAAACACTTTGTAAAGTAGCTAAACATATGCATATTTGTGAATTAGCCAACATTTTTAGATGACTGACGTTATTTTGTTTTGTTTTTAGCCAGACATCTGATTCAAATATCTGAGCACGTTTTGCAGGTACTTAAGAGTATTACTGCACATTTTAATTAATAAAAGACAAAATAATTTATGCAGTTTTATTTGCGCTAACCCTTATTTAAATGGACGTAATGAGATATCATGAAATGAGGAGCCATACAGAGAATCAGAAAGAGCATGGCTTTTGATACCTCTATCACGTATCATCTATATCACATTTATGTCTTAAAAAAAAAATGCACGTTTTACCATTAATATCTCATTGTATGTTACAGGCCTGTAAGAAACATTGAATTAGAGCACTCTAGTGTTACATGGTATATAAAATCATCTGGTGCTCGACCTTTGCATGTCTTGAATGAACAGGCCTATACGTGAGCAGCAATATAATCATTAATGTCACTATATTTACACACATTAAGGTAAATCACAAGCATCTCTAAGACACTGAAATATTAAAGAGATTAGTCTGTGCAGAAGAGCACATTGCTTCCTGCTGATAGGAAAAGTGAAAGGCTGGGTGACATTTAGGTAAATGGACACGACTGGACCAAAGTTGAATCTCCTCAAAGCAGC